>NC_137655.1:10887088-11150748 GCF_963422515.1 Blennius ocellaris | reverse complement strand
TTAATGCAGGAGCTGTCTGACAGCCGCTGCCAACACAGCAGAAGCAAACATTCCCCCCACCAACCAACCCGGGACGGGGTTTCTCAGACGCTTTAATCTTAGATGTACAGAATGTGCAAAATTATGATCTTATGGAACGATGCAAATAATCACACTGCCATCCTCCATTAGTATGTGACAGCCTTGCATTATGCAATGTTATGCATAGTGCTCTGTCCACCCACCACTATCGCATTCAGAATGTGGAGTGATGGTGTGCATGTCTAATAAATATTGCAGGAGGATACATTTGGACCATCTACCCAGCTGCATAAATCAAGATGCTTTTTCCAGGCAGCACCACATTACAAAGGGCTGCCAGGCCAGGGGTTTGCTTATGACGCATCTGTGCAACTGTACCCTTCGTGCTGGCCTGTGGGTTGTGCGTTCGATGGACTCCACTGTGCTGGCAGTTTACGGTGAATCAAGAGAGAACAAGAAAAGTTAACCTGCAGGACAAAAGTGGAACGAGTGGTCGACAATTTTCACAGTCGATTTTAATTAAATAACTTCTTATATGGACTCAGAGAAATGCTTTCAAATAAATACATTTCTAATTATGACGCGACGCATAAGTGGACAGTTTAAGTAGTTAAACCTGAAGTGGTCACGTGGCGGCTGCTCACGTTGCACGTAAATAACACCCCCCCCCCCCCCCTTTTTCTAGCCTCATTCAGCGAAACATATGACTTGAATAGTAAAACAATTGATCGATAGTAATAATAGAGTTTTCACTACCTTTCCACAGCGGCGGCGCACAGGTGAAGAGAGCGTTGGTTAATTGATGACGTATTTCCGGTATGAAATGCCAGCATGTTGCAGGTCCGACCTGCACACTGGACAAATCATTCCTGCAGTGAGCTTATAGTAGTAGTAGTAGTAGTAGTAATAATAATAATAATAATAATAATAATAATAATAATAATAACAATAACTCAGGGAGAACATGCAAACCCCACCCAGGAGAGTGCTCACCACTGCATCAGTGTGAGGCATACATAGAAAACATGTAATATTATCAAAATGTGCATAGTATGTACAAAACGGAGAATTTAATTGTGTTAAAAATGAAATTGGCATTTGAATAAGTATTATCTTGTGAAAAATTGTCACTGTTTTGATGGGAGGTAAAGAAATGCAGAGCCTTGTTAAAATGGGTTTAAGGTCTTTGTACAGTTAATAGATAATCCTCATATTAGGAGGATCTCTTATCTGGCTGCTGTATATTGCACAATATTGTAAACAGTCAAAGTTTTCATTCTATTATTTTTGTTTAAAAATGTTGCTTTTACCTTTCTTTATTATTCAACACTCTGCTTAACCTTTAAAACCATGGGGACCTGGAGGAGACTATTTCAGTCTGATAATGCAAATAGTTCAATGACAATAAATCTGACGGAACCGTCCGTCACTGCATTCTCAGGTTGAGCTGTTAAATGTTTTACAACCTCTGCTGTAGAGCATGATGGAAAATGCGTATTCACCAGGTGAACCAGGATCAGTCCCGGATGATCAGGAAAATGATGCTGGCCGGGGCTGGCCTGCTTCTGAGGGACAACCTCGGAACATTTCCAATCTAATGAGGCCTTTGCTGACTCACTGAAAACAAACTCCTCTACAAAAGCATGAGCCTTTGCTTCAAGTTTCATAAATGTGAAGCTTATCCTTCTTTGGATCCATCTTGAATACCACTTTACCCTTCATCCCAGCTCACTGTGGGTGACGGCAGTGGTATATTGGAGTATTAAAATCAAACACTCTTGCAGGGTACGTTTGAGTATTTGCTCAATTGCATTTAAGATGATGATAATACACAACAATACTGATGACATTTGTCATCGTAAAAGAATTCAAACTGAAACATTGGGTACAAATTATAAAGTCCTACAAAACTTAGGCCTGTAAATGATATAAAACACGTTAGCTGTGCTCAATCAGTCAACATGTCATGTCATTTTTATTGTGTTTGATCTCTATCACTGCTCGAGGTGTGCTACTTAATCGCTGTAAGAGTCTAAGAAAATGTTGGTAATTTTATTTTTTCCTAACCTGAAGACATGCTGTGTCTGTGGTACCCAGTTGGTTTTTGTGAGTGGTGGCAGACCCAGTTGATGTGCAGTATTGAACCTGTACTGCAAGTAAATAAAAACCTGAGCCAGCATTTGACCAGTCAGCTGTAAAAGTGCTCTCTGCTGTTGCAAATTACATGTTTATTCTATTTCGTCAATTTGTGTGTCCTTTTTCACCATGTGATATCAGCTTTGACGTGACAAATGGATATAGAGGTTAACACATTTCTATTTCTGACAAAAACTCAAGGGTAAATTGGGGCTTAAGGCAGTAAGACAACAGGCGGACATATCAAAAGATGAAACTACTCTTCAAGGGAGGCTTCACCCCTGACTCAAGTTTAAATTGAACTTGACCCCGACTGTGATTACATTTCTGAGATTTTCAACCTGCTGGTAAGAGAAAAGAGGTGTTATACAACACAAAGTGAAAGCCAAGGCAGGTGTGATGTTATAGCTGATATGGATGGATGGATGATGGATGGATGGATGGATGGATGGATGGATGGATGGATGGATGGATGGATGGATGGATGGATGGATGGGACAAAATCACTTCCTTGCTTTGTTGTCCTGACAGAAACAAGTTACACCTCCAACAGTGGTCAGCCACAAGTCCTTCCACTGGATCTACTTTCAACTGAGCCTCCCACTTCATATATGTGGAACTGCATCAACCATAAAACAGCCACTGCCTTTTTTTTTTGGAGGGAGACATTCAAATCAACTTAAATGCTCTATTAGAAAAACCAATACTGGAGAAATAAAGAGTTTCCTATTTGATAAAGAGAAAATGAGTAATACATAACTGATGTTTTGGCTTTTATATATATTTATATTAGCCCGTCTCTTTATGAATCCATACAATGATTTTACATGGCTGTCAACATTTGTGATGGAGGAGCACAGTTTAAATAAGTTTACCCAGCAACTTCAGTGTTTCATATTTGCTGATTTGTATTTTTTTTTTTTCATTTCAAACATTGTTTGTGTTAAATCGCAAAGAGGTATTTGTCCAGAGAGACAGCAGTTCAGTTTATGAAAGTTTAGTCCTCTGGGAAGTGGAACTAAGACTTGTTTTCACTGTGGGGATTTTGACTTGGCTAACTCACTCTATGTTAAATTTGTCAAAACACCAAAGAGAAAAACACAAACAGAGGTACAACACACACACACACACACACACACACACACACACACACACACACACACACACACACACACACACACACACACACACACACACACACACACACACACACACACATACACACACACACACACACACACACACACACTCCCACACACAAGAAAAGCCTTTTCATCAAACTGCAAGGGAACTTCTTCTGTTTCCGGAGCTGCAACAAAAGCTACATTTAAAGTCCAATGAAAACTGTCAACTTGTGGAGGGTAATCACTGCAACACCTCACAGACTATTATTCACTGCTGGTATTTAGTGCTGTGAAAGTATGAATCACAGCAGTGCTCGTCAGACTGTTGGTGTCTGAGAAGGCAACGTATGCGTGCTGCATTTATCTTGCAAAAAACTGACTCAGTGTCCCGTCAGCTGTCGAAATGTGTATCCCAAGATTTACACAGCTACAGTCTGTGAGTTTGAGAATTTTCAACGTGAGACACCCAATTTTGAAATTTTACGTAACTTGATCTGGTAGATATTTGTGCTGTTTTCTTGTTAAAGCACATATATGGTGGATAAAAGAATGAAACACTTTCATCTGCTCACAACCCACTTTATTTGTGTATGTACTGAATATGAAGGGGTAAGGAGAATGTTTTAGTTCACTTTGTAATTATTGAGAAGAATCCTGATTCACATAGTAGAATTCTCATGGCAATTTACGTTTTACAAATTCTTGCATGGACTGACAGTTAGAGGATAATAGGGAAGAAAAGGAGAAGAAAGAGACTTGATGGGGAAGGAAGCACAGACCACAAACTTCCAGCTCCACTGCCAAAGATCCAAGAGGAAGGTCCAGAGAGGGAGCATGGACAGGACAGGACAGAACACAAAGGTATATTACATCCGTAGCCTTGAACTGAAACAGGAAGATTATTGCACTTACTGTCACTGTAATAGAGAAAAGTTTAAATGGTGAAATAAGTTTGAGTGTAACATGTAGTTGCTGGTTACATAGGGTTGTGTGGACTTTTCACAATTAAAAGCACAAGGTATGTATATGTATATGTATTTTTTTTTACCTGCGGATCCCAACAAGTAATACAAATAGAATTTTACAATGGGAAAAATATACCACTGGACATGTGACAAAGCATACAGATGCCCATTGTGCAACGCTTTGAAAATCTGGGCTCTAAGCTGAGGTCTTAAAAAAAGATCTACACTCAATGAAATGTTCATGCATCCAACTGACACGTGAAAGAAGAAAAACGAATTAAGGATATACAGTGTAGTTGTTAAGATATGGAAACTCTCTTGTACATTTGAAAACACTGACGCTTTTTAAAGTGTGATTTACCATTTCTGTTTGCCGTGCTTTGCATTTCTAAAAGCGAAGGCTCACACTCCAAGCCAACATTTCTACAACACAGCGCATCTGCTGAGTAGGAACAAAACCGCCTGCATCACACATCTTTGGGGAACTGGAGTGTTTTGATGTTTTAGAGCGCAGTTTAGCAAAACATTGGTATTCACTGTTGCTGCATGACATCTCAATGCTATTTTTCTTTACCGTATGAGTTTGAGCAGTGCAAGATGTCACTTTGTGTTTGACAGCTCATTTGTCAGTCCTTTAGGCCTCCGCTAGGCATCACCCTTTCAGTGTGCAAACCCTCCACCTGTCCTCTCGAGTGGAAATGTCCCTGGACCTTCGCCCGCAGTCAGCCTGGTGCACGAGTTCCTACATGCACTGGCACGGTAGCTGGAAGCTAACAATGAGCACTGAAGCGGATTTGATCTTGTTTATTCTTTAATATGAACAGACACACACACACAGCTATAGCCAATCTTCTCGACTGGTTGCTTCGATGTTCAAAAACTGGTCCCTATGTTGAATATTCTTCAAATTATCCAGTTTCAAATAGCCACAATTTGATATAATATTCACGCTTCCATCAGACAATAACCATTGACATGTTTGTGTGCAACCTTTAGCTACCTGTGCTGCCTCATTCATTTTTATATTTCAATCACTTATTGAACTTATTACCGGATTCCTTGTTTTCATTTATTATATTTTAATTACTCATCTATTATTTTTTTCCTGTCATGATTTAACAGTAAATTGTTTTTATTTTATTGTGAACTGATGGACACCTTGAATTTCCCCTAAGGGGTTGAATAAAGTCTCTATCTATCTATCTATCTATCTATCTATCTATCTATCTATCTATCTATCTATCTATCTATCTATCTATCTATCCATCTTTCCATCTGTCTTGAAATTAACAAATGCAACTTTGGCATGGACATGTGTAAAGACGTCCTGCTTGTCTGATAAACATTTTGTAGCAGCCAGTGTGTTTCAGCATATGAGGCAGGATAGGACTCACGTGACTGTGATGTTGAGGTGAGAACAGCTGAGAATGCGATGTCTGCATACAGCACTCGATAAGAGACTATGGCTTTACTAATCCTTGTAGTTCACAGCAATATCATACAGAAATACGACTGCGTTCAGTGGATGAATGAGTGAAAGTCATCTTTCTCAAACTTTAACATATCTCCCAGCTCCTGCTTGTCCCTATACGATGCATCTGGGTTCGCTTTGCTTTAGTTTCTAAAAGAGTGGTCAAAGGAATTTAAATGAGATCATATCATATCAAACTGGTTTCATCTTATCTCATCTTGTTGTGACGACGACGACGACAACGCCATGACATTAACAGCAGCTGCACATGATCAAAATGGTCCAGACACAAAGCTCGCGCCTCAGTTTAGTGCTGCCACTTGTCTTTGTGGCTGCAGCGTGCCTGCAGTGCCACAACTTCCTGTTGTCTGATCAGCTCCAGCAGCGTCTCGCCAAAGATTCCTGTGAAAACACAGAATGAGCCCAGGCACCGAAGGCTAATGGAGACACTTAGGCTGTCCTCATGCCTCACTTACACAAGACTTGGTCCACTGCTGACTGCCCATTGTCAAGCACAACCTGTGGCACAACAGCAACTTGTCAGATTGTGGAAGCCGCCAGTGTGACGAGTTGCACACGCACGCACGCACACACACATACACACTCTTGTTTTGTAGCAAGGTTGTCAAGGAGGTGAGGAGCCCACTGAGTGATATTTTTAAACCACCAGTGTAAAGCCTCCTGTGGCTTGTGCTATCATTAAAGATGCAGTGTTGTAATTGAAGGGACTCTGAGGGCTGCTTTTGTTAAGTGTTTCTTCCGGGGTCATGAACAAAATAGATGTAATGGCAAATTGAAATGTATTGTCGGCATGAAAAATGAGATTTCTTCTGTACAAAGATGAAGTGAAAAGGCCGTGGTTGAGATGGAACATTCAAAATATCAAGGTGAACCATCTGTTGTTTGTGAGAAAATTCAATGTGTAACTTTGTGAGTGTCTCCGACCCCTCCCTTCAGTGTTCCCTTACTTTCCAGTTTATAATTGCACCGCAAGCTTACACGGGACTCGAACCGGCTACAATCTCACTGAGACAAGTGCAAACCACCCCACACACTAATGGGTATTTATCCCATTTTGATGTAGAAGTGTGCATGTATGTACGTATTTATGTATAATTCATTCATGTGAAACACAGCTTTATTCAGTCATGAAAGATGGTCTATAAATAAAGCTTCTTTCAATTCCAATCCAACAGTTGCTTGTTGTGTGAAAAGCCACCGTAGAAAGATTTCAGTACGACAGCTTTTCCTGGTTTGTGTCAGCAGTGTAGGCGCTGCTGCGTGGTGTCACGTTGTGTCTTGTTCTCAATTATATCCTCATAAGTACCGTATGTGAGCAACCTGAATGTGTGAGACCGAGGCGACAGATCTCTGACTGCGTTTTCTGCTGGAGACATCCACCTGAGCGCTTTGGTTTTGCATCTTTTGTTTTTGCATTTTGTTGTGATGGTGAAGCTCAGCGTTTCAGAATCAATTGCGTCTCAGTTTGACATGCCGTCGTCCCCTAAAAGGTCGATTCCCGCGAAGAAGCTCGGTAACCAGAATGGAGCATGTTGTGTCTGGATATATAATAAATAAAAATACAAAGACATGAAAAATGGTGTGATTTTTTTTCCGATTTTTTCTCCTGACTCAAAAACTCTGTTTTATTTATATATATATATATATATCTCCCTGGTTTCAGTCCCGCTGGATGTCTTTGTGTAGAGCTTGCATGTTTTTCCTGTGGAAACGCAGGCTTTTCTCAGAGAGGCAATAAAGACATCCATCCATCCATCCATTGGCTACCGCTTTATCCGGGGCCGGGTCGCGGAGGCAGCAGTCTGAGCAGAGTTGCCCAGACTTCCCTCGCCCCAGACACTTCCTCCAGCTCCTCCGGTGGCACCCCAAGGCGTTCCCAGGCCAGCCGAGAGACATAGTCCCTCCAGCGTGTCCTGGGTCTGCCCCGAGGCCTCCTACCGGAGGGACATGCCCGAAACACCTCCCTCGGGAGGCGTCCGGGGGGCATCCGAAATAGATGCCCGAGCCACCTCAGCTGGCTCCTCTCGATGTGGAGGAGCAGCGGCTCTACTCCGAGCTCCTCCCTGGTGACTGAGCTCCTCACCCTATCTCTAAGGGTACGCCCAGCCACCCTACGGAGGAAGCTCATTTCAGCCGCTTGTATCCGGGATCTCGTTCTTTCGGCCATGACCCATAGTTCATGACCATAGGTGAGGGTAGGAACGAAGATCGACCGGTAAATCGAGAGCTTCGCTTTTTGGCTCAGCTCCTTCTTCACCACGACGGACCGATACAACGTCCGCATAACTGCAGACGCTGCACCGATCCGCCTGTCGATCTCACGCTCCATCTTTCCCCCACTCGTGAACAAGACCCCAAGATACTTAAACTCCTCCACTTGGGACAAGGGCACTCCACCGACCTGGAGGGGGCAAGCCACCTTTTTCCGGTCGAGAACCATGGCCTCGGATTTAGAGGTGCTGATCCTCATCCCAGCTGCTTCACACTCGGCTGCGAACCGTGTCAGTGCACGCTGGAGATCCAGGCTTGATGGGGCCAACAGAACCACATCATCCGCAAATAGCAGAGATGAGATTCTGTGGTCCCCAAGCCGGACCCCCTCCGGCCCCCGGCTGTGCCTAGAAATTCTGTCCATATATATGATGAACAGAACCGGTGACAAAGGACACCCCTGCCGGAGGCCAACGTGCACAGGGAACAGGTCCGACTTACTGCCGGCAATGCGAACCAGACTCCTGCTCCGGGAATACAAGGACCGAACAGCCCTCAACAAGGGACCCCGGATTCCGTACTCCCGGAGCACCCCCCACAGGACATCTCGGGGGACGCGGTCGAACGCCTTCTCCAGATCCACAAAACACATGTGGACTGGTTGGGCGAACTCCCACGAACCCTCAAGCACCTGGTGGAGGGTATAGAGCTGGTCCAGTGTTCCACGACCAGGACGAAAACCGCATTGTTCCTCTTGGATCCGAGGTTCGACTAACGGCCGGACCCTCCTCTCCAGTACCCTGGAATAGACTTTCCCGGGGAGGCTGAGGAGTGTGATCCCTCTGTAGTTGGAACACACCCTCCGATCCCCCTTCTTAAAGAGAGGGACCACCACCCCGGTCTGCCAGTCCAGAGGTACTGTCCCCGCCCGCCACGCGATGTTGCAGAGATGAGTCAGCCACGACAGTCCCTGCACATCCAGAGACTTAAGGAACTCTGGGCGAATCTCATCCACTCCCGGTGCCTTGCCACCGAGGAGCTTCACAACAACCTCGGTGACTTCAGCTTGGGAGATGGACGAGTCCACCTCTGAGAACCCAGTCTCTGCTTCCTCAATGGAAGACATGGTGGTGGGATTGAGGAGGTCCTCGAAGTATTCCTTCCACCGCCCAACAATGTCCCCAGTTGAGGTCAACAGCTCCCCACTTCCACTGTAAACAGTGTTGGTGGAGAACTGCTTCCCCCGCCTGAGGCGCCGGACGGTTTGCCAGAATTTCCTCGAGGCCGACCGAAAGTCCTCCTCATGGCCTCTCCGAACTCCTCCCAGACCCGAGTTTTTGCCTCCACCACAGCCCGGGCTGCGGCTCGCTTGGCCTGCCGGTACCTGTCGATTGCCTCGGGAGTCCTATGAGCTAACAGTGCCCGGTAGGACTCCTTCTTCAGCTTGACGGCATCCCTTACTTCCGGTGTCCACCACCGGGTTCGGGGATTGCCGCCACGACAGGCGCCAGAGACCCTGCGGCCACAGCTCCGAGCAGCAGCTTCGACAATGGAAGTGGAGAACATGGTCCACTCGGACTCAATGTCTCCAACTCCCTCGGGATCTGTGAGAAGCTCTCCCGGAGGTGGGAGTTGAAGGCTGCGCGGACGGAGGGCTCAGCCAGATGTTCCCAGCAGACCCTCACAACACGTTTGGGCCTGCCGAGTCTATCCGGCCTCCTCCCAGTCCAGCGCATCCAACTCACCACCAGGTGGTGATCAGTTGACAGCTCTGCCCCTCTCTTTACCCGAGTGTCCAAGACACGCGGCCAGAGATCAGATGACACGACCACAAAGTCTATCATTGACCTCCGGCCTAGGGTGTCCTGGTGCCATGTGCACTTATGGACACCCCTGTGCTCGAACATGGTGTTCGTTATGGACAAGCTGTGACTGGCACAGAAGTCCAATAACAGAACACCGCTCGGGTTCAGATCGGGGAGGCCGTTCCTCCCAATCACCCCCTTCCAAGTCTCGCTGTCATTGCCCACGTGGGCGTTGAAGTCCCCCAGGAGAACAATGGAGTCCCCAGTTGGGGCACTATCCAGCACCCCTCCCAGGGACTCCAAGAAGGTTGGGTACTCTGAGCTGCTGTTCGGTGCATAGGCCGAGACAACAGTCAGAGACCTGTCCCCTACTTGTAGGCGTAGTGACGCAACCCTCTCGTTCACCGGGGTGAACTCCAACACATGGCGGCTGAGCTGTGGGGCAATAAGCAAGCCCACTCCAGCCCGCCGCCTTACACCGCGGGCAACTCCAGAGAGGTGGAGTATCCAGCCCCTGTCGAGGAGCTGGGTTCCAGAGTCCAAGCTGTGAGTGGAGGTGAGCCCGACTATATCTAGCCGGTATCTCTCAACCTCCCTCACAAGCTCGGGCTCCTTCCCCCCCAGCGAGGTCACATTCCATGTCCCAAAAGCCAGAGTCCGTGTCCGGGGGTCGGGTCGTCGAGGCCCCTGCCGTCGACTGCCACCCAATCCACACTGCACCCGACCCCTACGGCAGCCTCTGTGGGTGGTGGGTCCACAGGAGGATGAGGAAGAGGGGCCCGCGTCGTCCCTTCGGGCTGAGCCCGGCCGAGTCCCGCGGGCAAGAACGCGGCCACCAGGCGCTCGCGTGCGAGCCTCCACCCCGGGCCTGGCTCCAGGGTGTGGCCCCGGCTGCGCCAAACCGGGCGACGTCACCTTGCTCCTCTTGCGTGTATCCATGGGGGTTTTGTGAACTGCTTTTAGTCTGACCCGTCGCCTCGGACGTGTTTGCCTTGGGAGACCCTACTGGGGGGGCAAGCCCCCCGACAACATAGCTCCGAGGGTGATTCGGGTGCTCAAACTCCCCCACCACGATAAGGTTGCAGTTCAAGGGGGAGGCAATCTATTAATAAAGACAATCAAAACAAAATGCAAGCCTGGGGTATTACTGGAAAAGTGCACTGGCGGCTAATCCTGCTTTTGTCACTTGTCATCTCTGCTGTCAGTCTGTCCGCTGCAGGTTTGAGCAAACTTTAACACCTTTCAGCCTCCTCTGCTGACCTGCCCAGACAGAAACACCCAATAAATATTTCCAGTTTCTTTAAGGGGCACAAGAGGTGGAAAAACTAAAGAAAAAGATGAATCCGTTGTTGTCAACTTGTTATTACCAGTACGTTTTCAAGAAGCAGTACAAGAATTTAGAATTACAAGCTCTACCCCTGCTGTGAGCAGTCCTCTGCATGAATACATTGAGAGTTTTACTGTGACGGGGGTGGAAAGCTGACTTGATTTAATGAACGTTGGGATTGCCTTTCATGTGAGGAGAAGTGAGGTTTTAGCCCAGTTGATGAAGATCCCACCAAGAGGATGAAAACACTAATGAGGGCCTGTAGACGGGAGCTGTTTGAAGCTGTGAGGCGTCCAAATCATCACTGAAAAGTGCAGCTCAGTGTAAACTCCTAAATAAACTTTTTTTTTTTTTTTTTTTTTAAAGTACATTGTGAAGAGAAGCCTTGATTGAAATACATTATGCTGCATTTCCAGAATGACCATTTAACATAATTCGGTGGTGCGCACCCTCGCCGCAATAATTGGAACAAAAGTACTGACGTGATCACAAGGGCTCGAGGGCTTAATAAGTAAATGTTAATGTGCTGTACACGTAAATTGGAACAGTGATTGCAAATGCACAATTTGAGCATGTCGTGTCGCCTCCACAGCGCTTGAGCCGAGTGGGGGCCACCTGCCACGTTCACATATTGAAAAGCAGCATTACTTGATTGCAGTGTAAATCTCAGGCTTGATCATTTATTTTGGTGGCAGTCAATTTTTTTAAGACGATGCTGCAAAAAGGTTTTAATCAGAGCTCCACACAAATAATCACCTCGAAAGATTACACACAGTTAGCAGCCAGTGATTTTCTTTGCTCAGTAACCATACAAAGTCAGGCTGTCAAGAATGACCTTCACACAACAACAGTCTATAAACATAATTTCATATATTATATCCAACTACAAATATTAGAGTATTGTCTGTAGTAATTTTACAGTTGAGCAAAATTGATACAAAAACCAATAAAAACCTCTGGCATGAACGCACTTGTGAAGGTGAATCAACATGCATGATTAGCTTCCCTCTAATGCCGCTGACACCCAATGTTGCATAAAGGCTTGAGGACAAACATATAAAAATCTATCTTTCAAAACTATTTAATGAACACTCCATATAGTCCTTTTTGACACCATATATACAGTAACTCGGAGGCAGTGCAGGAAAAATCCTTCACGGGGGACAGTGAGTGGACAGAAGATTAACTAGAGAATAATTTGGTTTTTGAAGCTGCGGTTCAGGTCTTTGTGTGGGAGGACGATGGAGTTCAGAATAATCACTTCAGAGGGGATGGTCACGTTACAACCTGAGGAGAGAAAGCAGGACGGCATTAAGTCTGTGCAGCGCAGTGGAAAGGACGAGGAGATGACATTGGAGTCTCTCAACTCTCATTTTTCGCTCTTGACACACTGGATAGGATTTATTTATTTCACTTTTGTTCGTTTTGGGAGATTTTCGACTTGGTTCCAATCAAATATGAGGTCGCACATTAAATATGGTAGCTATTCAGTGCGAGAAAATAGAAAAGCGAACGCTTCAGTCAGGGTTCAGGGTTGATTTTGTCGGAACGCTGTTTCACAAAGATGTTGTTTTACTGCCATGTGTAGATGACACCTACAACGGAAGCATCCAAACATGCATTTCTCCTGTGGATGACACTAGATTTGGTTGATATGTTTAAAATGATAAAGACAACAGTTTGTCCTCACTCAGTCTATTTTGCTTGAAGAATTCAACTTCACAAATGTAAACTAATGAATAAAAAATGAAAAATAATTTTGGAGCACTTCTTTTACAAACAATAAAAAGTTGTCTTTTTCCCTTATTCCATTTATCTGACTAATATTTTCACTCCATTTCTATGTAGTTTCATTTTACTTGGAAAGGTAAGACCGAAAAGTAGGACCCGATCTCAAAATTCAGAAATCAGAGCGACCGGCTGTGAGCTGTAGCACTTTAAGTGATGGCGAGCTTACCCAGAATAGTGATGGAGGGTGTGAGCTTTCCTTCTCTGAACAGCGTCTCGCTGTCAATCTTTGCAAAAGGATCATTTGGATTTGGGTCACTCGGGGTTCCTTCTACTCT
Organism: Blennius ocellaris; assembly: GCF_963422515.1. NCBI lineage: Eukaryota > Metazoa > Chordata > Actinopteri > Blenniiformes > Blenniidae > Blennius > Blennius ocellaris. The sequence goes on along the minus strand of NC_137655.1, from coordinate 11,137,601 downwards.
CGCCCACTTGCCGATGGTACTGTCCCATCCCACGATGCTGTTCAGCACACAGCAGTGATCCTGCACAGAAGACAAAAACCGCCAAACAATTTGCAACAGAGGATTACAGCATGAACATCAGAGATTTTGTTTCTACAAGAACAAAAAAATCGAGCGTCGCCCAAGGAGTTTTATTTGGACATGCAGCTAAACTAACAAACTGTCCTTGTAGGCAAAATGCGCAATGAAAACTAATAAGTCACCCGCAGCATAAATTCATTTTAAACAGGCACCCAGTCATCACTGGAGACACGGGATTAAATTATGGCGGCCTGCAAATCGTTAAAAATGACATCTTTGTGAGAGGCGCAGGCAACAATATTTCTAGTGTGACAGATGAGAGGGAAGATAAATTTTGGAGGGGTCCTTGCTGAGGTGTGGATAATGTTACTAATAAAATGTAAAGATGTCACTGACTGCAATCGGGCTGATAGATTCACCTTCAACTCTTTTAAGGTGAGGTCCAGTTTTAACTCCAAACATGTTTTTAAACTGTGAGGAAAATCAACTTTACCATTAGACCAGAGGTCTGCAAGCTTCACAATGAAGAGAACATTGCAGATAAGTCTGCCCACACTAGTTTAAAATGCTTTTTTCAGTGAGTTCTCTTCTTTGGGATTTATCTTAGCTTTAGTCAGGATCCGACGCATGAACTGGCAAATTAATCAATGAATCTCGGTGAAAGATCGTCTACTTTGTGACACAATTTAAAACATAAAACTTGAATAACTGCTTACATATGATCATCTACAGAGAGGTTTAAAAGTGGTGTATTGCAAGACCAAATGCAGTGTGAATAACCAATTATATCAGAAAATCTTACAACTGTCTCGCTACGCTTCTGTGTAACTGCAGCAACAACGTATAGCTCCTGACAAGGAATAAAAATGCATCTATACAATGATTGAACATAACGCTCCACCCAGGGGTGGTTTCTCTTGAGATGACTGTGTTGTATTTGGTGCAATATAAAGAAATTCTATTCAAATTTTACCCATAGGATTGTTTATAGACGCCCAGGGAATCATAACACTGGACTACATCTACATTCCCCCGTCGACTCCCACACTGAGCTTTTTCACTGCTACGGGAACAGCAGTATGATTCTGTTATTTATTTCAAGGATTTCCTTCCAACATACAAGACAACATTTTTATTCTTGTGTTCACAGTTGCGTCTTCTGGCATCGTGAAGTCAGACGAGTTGAAGAAATCCTTGCCGCACAGTGGAGCAGCTAATAAAGCCTTTCGAGCTCATTCACATGTTGAAACCACCACAACAGTTTTTTGTGAACGACTCACTTGTAAATTGGCACCATGGAGGATGATAGACTCTCGAACTCGGACTCCAGCACCAATCGTCACTCCAGTGCCAATCGAGACGTTGGGGCCCAACTGCACAGACAGAAAGAAAAACAATGCTTCCTCAGTGACTATAAGCACCAAGCTGAAGACCTTTTTCCACGTGTCTGCAAACAGCTGGTGAAAAAACAAAGAGGAGAAACGCTTACCATCGCAGTGGGATCAATATTGGCCGTGGGATGAATATAGACATTGCCTGGACAAAAGAGAAATGAGTGTAAACAGACTTATCTGTGTCGATACAAAGACGAAATATAGCTAAGAACAGTTAATAAATTGTACCGCTTATTTTGGGCCCTCCCTCCTTATTTGTGGCCAATCTTTCAGGATGAGTTGTGTGATACTGGTCGAGGTACAAGCGGCTGGCATAAATTGCAGACCTGATCAAAATGTCAAAGAAAAAAGAAAATATGAATAATAACAAGACAAAGGAAAGCGCTTTTCAAATAAGAGCCCAGTTTATTACTGCATTTGTCCAAATGCAAGATAATCCTGATAAGCAGATCAGCCCATTTTACATTGCTCATATTTGGAAATATGTTTTGCAGAACAAATTTAGTTTTTTTTTTTATCAAGAGGTTATCATTTTCTGAAACAATAAAAACACATCAGATAAAATAAATGTGTATATTTTCCTTATGAAGACCGTTAACCGCACAAACACTGGGGCAGGCTCAACAACAACAAAATTCTACCCTTCCTGGTTTGTCACTGTTATAATGTTGTCTTCAGCCTAACACAGATAGCTGACATCACCTGCTCCTCTCAAACAGCATCATCCTAATAGTATCTTGTCTTATCCATACACATGCTATAGACTCAGTACGCAATTATTTTTAATTTGGTTTTTTTCCAGGAAGATTTAAAGGACCTATTCTTCATGGACTGGCAGAAGCATTTCTTTCTGTTCCTGCTTTAGAGACAAAAACAGGAATAATACCTTTTTTTTTTTTTTTTTGTCAAAACAAAAAAGGAATAAAAAACACTGATGCCTCAGCATCAATTTGTAAATTTATTTTGGAATAACCACTTGTTTTTAGGTTCCTCCTCTGAGTGCTTTTGAAGAAAGTATCGGAATTGTAGTGATGACCAAATTGAAAATCAGCGTAATCGTACATGACTATCTGATCTTTGCAAAAAATACACAGTGGCTCATGTTCCAACGGCAAATTGAAAATCCTGCTCAGTGTGACAGACTCTCCTCGCTCACCCAGCAGATTTAATCTGGCTCCAGAAGCGCAGGGTTTTATAAACGTAGAGTTTGCTCTGCCCTGCCAGAGCAGTGAAAATGTCCTGCTCCAGCCTGATGGCCTCCGCTCGGTGCCAGCCGTTAGTTGGCTCCTCTCTGCAAGAAACAGATCATTAGCGTGTGGCTCAGAGTTACAAACCTCATTTAATACATTAAAAAATATTGAGCACAGTGATGGTATGTTAGGAGGTAGAAATTAAATCCTCAATCTCACACAGCCCTTTAAAATATGAGCTGAAAACATAAACTATTTATTGGATGTCACTTGAAATGGCTTAAAGACATTATTTAAAGAAGACACGGAGTTTTCCTAAATGTCATCTACATGGAGTCACAGTGGCATGTAAGAAGAAGAAAGACATCCAGACATCCCACAGGCCTCTACTGGACCAGAAGATATAATCTCTCCAGCGGATTCTGGGCTTCCTTCCTGTCAGACGTGCCTGGTGGAGCTCTAACGGGAGGCAACCCGGCTGCATCCTGATCAGATACTGCAATACCTCAATGTCGAGGAGTAGTGGCTCCACTTTGAGTTTCTACCCGATGGGGAAGAACATCACCGTATCATGGAGAGTGAGGCCTTCCGCCTTGCGGAGAAAACTCTTTTGAGCTGCTTGTATCCATGATCTCACTGTAGTTGTTGTGTATAATTAAGGATTATTAATTAAAACCCGTAAGGATCTGTTCAATCTACAATAACACATATTGAGTACATGTTTATCTTGCGGCCTACACCAGATATAACCACTTAGTCCTTTATTAGAAAGTTTATCCTTTGCTTGGATTGCAAAAAAACCCCATTTTGATTGTGGATAAATATTACAAGTTCCCATTCTTAAATGTGAAAAGCTCCTCCTGATTTCATTTCAACCCTTTCAATTCTTTTTGAAGCTTTGTGAAATCCCTCAAATGTTTAATGTGTGCAACAAACGACAACCCAGAAGCTCTGTTACATTCAAACCTCTGAAGAGAAACATGAATTTACTGGCCCACTAATCATTCCCCACAGTGAAAGGGAGCACCGAGTTAAAATGCATCACCAACACTAACTTTGATGGTGTCAGTGCTGGGCTCAAACCAGAGCTGATTACCTCGTAGTGATCCAAACTTAATCTTAAGTAGAAGAGTCAACGCCTTCCATATTAATCAGGGTTTCTGGCACAGTGTATTGTGAGAGCCCCAAGATGAAACAGGGTGTTAAATATTGATGAAAAGAATATTTTAAAAGGATTGCGCACATAATCGAAGTTTTACCAAAAAGGAGGGGATGTGGCTAGAGGCAAAGTAGTCCCTGAGAGACTCTGCAGTAAAAGCCTTCTATCAAGTATCTCTGATGTGTTCAACAATTTTGCTGATTCAGTGCCCAGCTTGATTTAAGTGCTATTGATGTTAGCAGGTAAATTATGCACAGTGTGCTTTGACCTTTTTTTTTTGTGTCCTTGGTGTGTTCGTTGTGAGGTCAGCGACTCCACGGTGAGACAAAAAAAATGAACAAGTTTAAAATAAATAAATATATCCAGGGACTGATCATGTGTGTGCGCTGCTGTGAGAGACTTGCGCCAACATGCACGATGTTTTAATCGGCACATGTCCTGGTATGGTGACCAAATGTGGCATGTAAGACGTTAGAAGTTCCACTGATGACAATAAAATATTAAACTTGGCAATAATTGGCTTCCAATCCTCATTTAACAATTTTCCAGGTGAAACAGACAACCATCAAATCATGAGCATACAATCTGGTCTTAATCACACTGAACAAAGCACTTGCAAATGTTGCCTGCAGGTATTTTACCCTCAGGAGAGCAGAACCGATGTCTCGGCAAAGATGACACCTCAATACCAGCTCAGCATTTTATTACACTGCAGATAATAATAGCAATTAATCTTTCTTTTTAATCTGGGAGATTTATCTCAGGATTTTGACATTTGGGGAGATTGTTTGTTTCTCTGGATGAGTTGACCGCCAATCTCATTAAATATGGATCTACAGCTGGCTGCTGGTTAACTTAAATCATTAAAGCTGCTAAGAGAGAAAAACACCAGCCTGTGATTGTATGTAAACATCAACAAAATCCACCTGGCAGTGCCGTTAAAATCTCACCTGTTTTACTTCCCAGCTGTGTATATGTAACTATATTAAATATGGACAGTTTCCTCGGGACACCTAAATAATCGAAAAAGGTATGTCGCATGTGATACGTGTTTGACTAATTACACATAAGTTGAAGTATGTTCCTGTTTTGTAACCACAGGCTGAAATCATCCAAATTCAAGCAACAAGAAATTGTTTGACCTTTGTCATTTTATGAGGACTTTTTTCACGTTTCCAGTCTTTCTAATATGACTTAACATCTGGGGAATATCTTGTAACATATGATGAAATTATTGGAAATTATAATAATTTCTTGCATTGAAAATGAGACTGATAAGTGCATATTGAATATATCCTTTCCAAATCTAAGGTCTTCATCAAGCCCATATTCCTCAAATGAACCTCAGAATATCCACGACACAGAGAACGTGAAGCAGAGTGCCAGTCAATGTTTCATCTGGAATACACGTGAAATTCGTGAGTCCAAAGAAATATATCTAATGCTTGTATCCTGAGTAGGTAAATCGTTTTTTTTCTTACGAATTGGGGTTCAGGTGGTCTGTTCCAGCTGATATATTTATGTATGCTAATTTTTGTAACGGCAATGAAAACACAAGTCAGTGCTTCTCATTTTCCCAAAATGACAATGCATAAAAGTTCTCTCTCATAAAAGATGCAACAACAAAGACTTAAAGGAAAAATGAGGAGGCGATCGTTGAGCGAAAACACAGAGGGGTGGTAGAGGAGAACAGCGCGACAAATCACACCACACACAAAGTGCTCTATGATCACACCATGCAGCCTAAATGTACAAACTTACCCATCATACGGGTACCTGGTGGATGTATGATGTAACAGAAAACATGTGATGGAGGAGAAGGGAAGGAGAAAAAGACAATGAAGAGAACCAAAGAGATGAAGTACACGGTGTTCACATGCATTCAGACACGCAGGACGCTGAAGGAGGGCGACAACTCACAGCAACATGTCCTGCTGATTCTTCTGAAAGACGGCGCCGATGTGCTGGAAGATCTCGGGACTAAAGAGGTAAATACCACAGTTGATGATGTCACTCACAAAGGTGCTTGGCTTTTCCACGTAATGCAAGACCTGCGTGACGAACGGGACGAGTTATGAGTTCACATATCCACAGGGCTTTGCGAATGTCTGAGAAAATCAGAAGAAAGTGTGCAAATACCTCATTTGTTTCCTCGTTTTGCACAATACAGCCATAATTCATTGACTGTTTTCTGTTTGCCTACAATACAAATCACTAGTATTAGATCAAACTTTTTAACAAAAGCCAAGAAGCCAAACAAAAACCATAAAGAAGAAGTGTTACTGATATTAGATGTTTGACTTTAACCATATTCATTACTTCCCGACAGTCCCAGCTGCCAGTGACAGTGAAACCTCACCGTCGTCCCAAGGATAACAAAGCTGTTTGGTTCCCCATGTTCCTTCTGGAAGCTGAGCATCTCTGCGAGAGGAAACGCTGAACAGACATCAGCATTCAGTACGAAGAAAGCCTCCGGACTGCCCGAGACAATCTGATCTCTGAAGTGATAGATGCCCCCTCCAGTGCCCAGGGCGGCGTATTCCTGCAAATACCTGCAGTGTAGGAGTCAAGAAGAACGGGAGCCCTGCGGTCATTCAGTCAGAAAGCCACTTCTACTGCCACTGAAAAAGAAACTGAACTTAAAGGTGGAAGGGATCAATACATTAAGTATTTTGCCGAGTGGTATACCCAACCTGGAGAGTACATTTTCAAAACTCCTACAGACTATACAAGTCAGAGTAACGAAAACTGGAACAATAGAATAACAATAGAAGTGTAACTGAACTGCTCTTGTTAAGTGAAGTTGACATGGTTGCTGTAGTTTACCTGATGGAAATTTTGAACTCCTGCTGAGCATTCAAGAGAAATCTGGCGAGTTCTTCATTTGGCTGATAGAAGCCGATGAGCAGAATTTCTTTCATGTTCGGCACCTTTAGAAACAAAGTTTTAAAATCAATAACTGCAAAATAAACTATTACAGGACATCTACTGAGAGCAGTTGTACCATTGTAGCATCCAGTTATTAAAATAATGCAAACTAAATAGATTTAAATATGATTAACACTAAAAGGTCAGGACTCCTTTGTGTCAAGTCTGAGCTGAACAAAATGAGATGCAAGGGTTCCCCCGGGCTCCATCCTCGGTCCACTTGTGTTTCACATCCACACACTTCCTTTGCCTCCGATTGTACTGAACAACAATATGTATTATTATAACTATCCAGATGACACACACAGGTTCACATCACTATTTCACCAGGGCACAACAGTGCAGTACCATTTGGGTCAGTGTATTGAACTGGTCAACTTTATGATGTGCTAGAACTTTGCCTCACAAAGATGAACACTTAAGTGGAACCAAGGAGGAAAAATTAAAGGTCAATGCTGAGGTCATAAAGCCACAAACCAGTGTGGATATGAACTCTGGCCTGAGGCTGACCAGTCATATTAGGACAATAACGAAGTCATCTCGCTTTCACCACAGTCTGTATGAGTAAATGATATTCAATCGTAATCAAATTATTTACAGGTGGCGATCTCACAAACATGAAAATTGTAAAATACATTTTCCTGTTAACTGGGGTAACTACTGCACGACCGAATACTGTCATGCCATTTTTTACCTAGTCATCCAAAAAAGAAAAAGAAGATCAGTGGAGTTCTCAGGTCTTTGCAGTGGTTCCCTGTGACTTTGAGAATCGATCTCAAAAAAATACTACGACTGTCCCATAATGTTCTGAATCTTTTCGGAACATTATATTGTGACACACGTGTAGCCACTCCTTGCCATTTCTTGCACACCAATCACACTGTATACAATGACTGAGCACACAGATGCTCACCTTGGCACATGCTTCAATGTGGTGCTGGAGCATGGGAACCCCAGCTACTGGAAACAGAGGTTTTGGTACTTCAAAAGACAGCGGCCTGAATCTGGTGCCTGGAAAGTAATGCAGGTGATTAGTGGGGAAGAGAAGAGGTCGAACCACTGGTGTCGTTCATTGCCCAACCTGGTACAAAGCAGAGGAACTTTGGGCATCTGATCAGAGGAACAAAGACCATTGTGTTTGGTGTGTAGATACTACTGGTTCTGATTCAATCTGGATCAACTGGATCAATGTGGTTTAAATTACAATGAGGAACGCAGTGCGACACAGCAGAAGCACGATAGTATTAAGTGTTCCTACATCTAATCTGATTCATCAGACAACACTTTTCTTTAGTTGCTTTGTTGACAAGAATTAAACACACAACAGAATAGAAAAGGCTTTTGATCTATGACATTGGTTAAAATTAAACTCGTTAACTGTTTTCTAACATCCGACAGAAATCATGTTCACAAGTTCCTACCAGCTCCCCAAAGTTACCCCCCCCCCCCCCCATTTCATTTATCACATTGTCCCATTTGACTATAAAAAAATAGGGAAAAGTAATAAAGTGAAACACTGTTGATCAGAACTTTTTGGAAATTTCCTGTGCCATTAATCATGTGAGGACCTTCTGCTGTCTTCTCCTATAAAACAGTTCCAACAGTGACAGGCTGCCGGTAGAACACTGATGCTTCACTATTAATAATGATGACATGACATTTACAGTTACAAGACACATCCCCTCTGGAAATATTTGGCTTGAGCTCAGAGATTTCTTGAAGCAGATATCCAATTTGTTTTGGAAGACGAGGTATTGATTCAGTCCTCGTACACGAAAATAAACTAATGTGGAAAAGGACAGACTTTCTCGTGCTTAAAGTTAGAACTGCTCCATTTAAAATAATCATTTCTTGTGGATACACGTTCAGTTTTTGCCATCAACCAATTGTTTAGCTTATTTTTTAATTAAAAGTGTCATTCACTGTAAGACGTTTGAAGGCGTTTCTGTACATATATTTCCCATTTTCAACACCTTCCGCAGACATTATTGAGATTTAAAAACAAGCTGTTTTTCCTGCATTGTAGGCCCTTTCATAAGCCTCAATTTCTGCTTTCTTAGTCAAGCATTAATGGATTTTTCAATGTCGTTAGCATAATTGATCTTTAGAAAAATGTCCAATTCAGGTTAGTTCATCTCTAACTTTTGGACAGATGGCCTCGTATTATCTTGAAGCTTTTCTTTGATATGCAAGCTGCACAGTGCACAGTAGCTTGAAGTACCTCGTTGCGAGTGGTCTTCAATTTATAACAAACATTTCTCCTGTCACTGTGGCTAACAAATTCTCATCTCAAATTTGTCTGTCATGAACAGAAGGCTGAATGTCTGCTTATTTGTACTATAGAATTCTGTGGCTTGCCTCTAAAGTCTTTTTGGGACACCAAAGCTGCTTCCTCTTCAGAATAAAAGCTGCTTCCTCTTAGGAATACAATTTACTCTTGAAGGACTTTGAGAGCTCTTTAGATATTTCTGGAGTCTGAGGTTTTGAATCCCAATATTATTAACTGTTCACTTCAACAGAGAAAGCTGCACTAGATCAGAAAACTCAACAGCCGAGCAAAATATCAAATTCTATAAACAATCAAGCTTTGGAACAATCAGAAACATCCGGAAGATGTTAGTGTTTAAACATTCTGATGTTAGGTCAACAATCCCACACTATTGGACAAGGCTAGGCATATGCATACCATAGATGTAAATAATGATTAAAAACATCTATTCTGAAAGGAAACAGGCAGCTGGTGGAAGGCAGCCAAGCCTTGATTGATGGGATGTCTGTTATAAAAACAGAGAGCAGCTGAGAGGATGCAATTTGAACTAGTGGGAGGCAGGAGGGGTTATTTATGGATGGAACCAGAAATCAACACAATGTCAGTCTGAACAAGTGGAATACATGAGGAAATAGTTTACAGATTTGTATATAAAACAAGTTATTTGACTTAATCTTATTCGAAGGAAAAAGACAAAGACTGGATGTTTCTGATTGTATGATGGTGATCATCTGAGGTGTCTAGCTGTGGGTTAGGTATTAGGTGAAAAGCTGTGGTTTTAGAAGAATTTAGTGTGGTCAGATGAACCAAAAAAACAAAAACAAAAATATATGCATAAAGAAAAAGGAACATTGTGAGACATATCTGAGTGGAAGCGTATACACAGAAAACAATGGCACCTACAAAAACCAATGTGGTAGGTCACAGGTAATGTGGCTTGCAGCTGATTATAGTGCCTTAAGGTAATTGCAAGTGTTCACTCTAAGATGGACAATTATGGTCTCCCATAGTTTAAAAGTATTAAATTACCAGCCTCTGCTCTGTCAGCTGCTAAAAGCAAATTATTGGTTAGTTAGAGGAGGGCAGTTACTGTATGTTGTGAATCTCTAAGGATAAGCTCTGGTCCGGGTCCAGCTTTACACACTCTTTTTAAGGGGCCACAGGAGGGAAATATTTGGGATCTGTGCTCTGAAGCAACATTGCTATTTTTCAAAAATGCCAAGAAACATGAAAGTTACACGTGGAGCTAAACTAATATCCCCCCTTAATAAATCTGTTTTTGAAATCTGTTAAGCTTAACATCTTAAAATCCATTAATTACTATATTTACAAGAATGATTGTATTATTTGTCCATGGAAATGTTCAAAGTTCATATTTACTCTGGTGTTGTGGCACACAACTGCCTCCACTACCTCTGCAGTACTTTTTTCCTCTTTTTAACTATGTGCCGCTCTTGTCAGTTTATTTTCATATTTCCGTTGGAATTTTAAGTTTCCATCTGAAAGAGATCAATGAAGTTTTCTCTCGTATAATATAAAGATGTCACTCATGAGACAGGTGTGGCTCAATGGCACCCAGCAAGTACATAAGAGACATTAAAACAAGAATTGGTCCCTCACTTGTACATAGCATGTTTTTATATTTACATATTTACATCATTTACACACAAAAATTATTTGATGTCATATTCCGCCTCACATCCACGAGAAGGCAACAAATAAGCCAATAATTTAATTGGGTTGCACTTTTTTTAACCACAACTGAATGCATCTCAATGCTTAACGTGTCTAAATGTTGTAAATATGAAATGACACTACGAGTGCTTTTGCTAATGTTATATCGGCTTATTTGTTAGTTTAAAGCAATATTAAAGCAGCACGTTCTGCCTTGCTGTTGTTTGTGGTTGTGTTGCTTATGCCACGTCAGTGATAAACTACCTGTTAGCATTAGCCGGCTAGCTCTGCACAAACTCCACGCAGCGGACCTGGACAACGCCACAGAGACGACATTTATTCTCACCTTTCTGCGGACCTCCGATTAAAATAACCGCCTTCAACATGTTGACAGAGGAGCTGTTCTCTGACAGAGGAGTCGTGTCTAGGGACCGCACACAACAGCTGATCGGAATACTTCCGGTCCGCGTCCTGCGCGAGACGGTGACGTGTCGCGTCACAGGGGTCACGAGGGGCGGAGCCGCTCATGGGGGGTACCGGGGGTTATAAAAGGAAGATTGCTGATGAAATGTGTCAATATTTGGATTTCTGAAGTTTGTTTTGCCTGTTTTGCCTGTTTGTTTTGTAATCATTTCAATGTGGTGTGTTTGTTTGTTAACACTATTCAGACAATGCAATTCACAGAGCTTTACAATGAAATCAAGAAAATATATTCAAACACGGTGATTAAGAAAGGCATGAAAAGGAGAATAACTGAAGTAAAAACTTTATTAATAAAGACTAAAGCAGGTACTCAGTAGAGAGCATCCCTTCGCCAACGCCACATTTGTTTGTGGAACAGAGTTAACATAGATAGCATGATGGCTGTTAGCTCATATTGACCCTAACTCGGTAGATCAGGTAGCAACATCACTGTGTGAGATTGAGAAGGAAGCGTCTCCATGGCAACAGACGCTGCTCTCCTTCGATCTCCTCCACAAACCCTCTCATCCACTTTGTATGGGGAATATTTAGGTGTTTTGAGGGGATTTATTCAAAAATGCTTATCCATTAACATCCCAAAATCTAATCAATTGGTCCTTGAATGATGATAAAACCTCCGTGAAAATTGCATGCCATTTTGGAGAGCAGTTTTTGTGAAAAATTAGTAAAATACATACACACAAAAATGCACAACATGCATACATTCATACATACACACATGGAGGTTTGAGGGGTCAACTCTTTGACACACAGGCAGCCAGTGCTGAGATTTAAGCTCAGTTAATGCAGTCCACACTTTTTGAGTTGGTGAGGACCCGAAGTTTGATATTCCCACTTGGTTACATTGTTTTCTTCCATATAGCCTTCTATGGGGCAGTTGAAAAGCTCCTCAGCTGACTGCGAAGCTCCTTTTCTACCATCAATCCCATTTCTTAACTTAGGGTTGAAGGGTGCTGCAGCCAATCCAAGCGTCAATAGATAAAAGCTGGATACATCCTTGATAATCTGCCCGTTGCTCCCAGTTCAATATTGTGTATATTATTCAATATTGTGTGATCATTTTGATATTACAGTGAGCAAACTTAAATCAGCCATCATTAGGCCAGCAGTGTCATAATACAAAGGCTTAAAACAAATTTTATTTGGTCCACCGACAGACCAAATTCACTGGATTCATCAAGATAAAACAATTTCCTCCAGGGACAAGCAGTGAGGTTCATTTCAGTCAGAGGTATTTACTCTTTCAGAGTCAGATATACATACAGAAAATCTTAAACTTACCATTCAGCTGCCAGCTTGCACAGACTCCCGAATGTGTTTCTACATCTGATAACTTTTTGGCAAAAGAAGAACGTTGCATTTATATGAGCTAATAATACACCTACATGTACTTGCAACTTTGTGTTTAATTAATTTGCTGTCACAATTCTACTACATCTACAAGCTTCCATGTCTATGAAGGGGAAAAACTTTAGAAAAGTGTTCAAGCTGAATTCTCCAGTCTAACATTTTAGTTTATGTGGGAAATGGCCACAATCTGTTTTATGTGTTAAATGTGCAAGTATCTGTTGCTCTATGTGGAGGGTTAGGGTGTGTTGCGCTGCAATGGACTAATGTTTCTGCTATAAAACTAGTCTTTTGCTCCTCTACTCAAGGTAGGAGTCTGGACTGCTGCCGAACTGTGGCATGTGAGTTAAGCTATTATTCCAGCGGAGAGAAGTTAAAGCAGTGTGAAAAATAACTCAAGTTGACAGTTTTGAACTCTTAAAAAACAACAAATGGTGCGTACACACACATACACACTTTCATATTCCCTCATTAAAATGTAACCTGAAGTGAAACAGTCTCCCATGTGGTGGTATTCATAACTCAAACATATGCAAATTTAGCTGCGAATCAGCATCAAACAAACAGAGAAACATCTCAGTCAACAATCAGCAGGGGACAAGGTGCTGTGGTGCCAGATCCTCCGCACATGCAAGGGAGGAATGTGAAGTGCTCTCACAGCACTGAAAACACAGAGGATTTCTTTTTCATCGTATCCGCTCGTTACCCGCCAAAACAGGCGTTGCATTACACTTCATTTAATGTTTTCAAAAGAGAGACACAAAAATACTTAAAGGTGCATGAATGAGGAGAGGCTCACATTTTACTTTCCGCTTGTGTTGGGGTTAGGGTTGGAGCTCAGTAACATTTCAGGGAAAGCAAAATCAGAAACTTCACGAACACTTTATCACATCGCTTAACTTCTATCATAGTCTGCTAAAGTAGATTTTAAAATACTACGAAGCCAGTCAAAGATTAAGCTGAGCTCTCCAAGAGGGGTTTTGTTGCAAACCTGCAATACAAAATACACCTGAGCTGAGTTCTTTTAAGAGCCAACCTGAAAGTGGTATGAGCAGCAGTAGATATGACAAATCCTGATTTCCTCACAGTGCGGAAACGTGCGTGTCAGATTAATTAGCAATTCTAAATTACCCACAGTTCTCAGTCCCTTTGTGTTTGGACTGTCCAAGGTGGATCCTGCGTTCATTCCCTGTCAGGAGGGATCTGCTACAAAGGCATCGCGATCCTGAACTGGCTTAGTTAGTTAGTTGGCTTGCAAACCCCATCGCTGAGAGGAGCATAGGGCATCCTATCCCGCAGGAATCAACACCGCAAAACAACTTCCCAGACATATGAGCAAATCTGCTTGACCTGCTTCAATTTGCTTTGAGACAGAACTTATGTGCAACAAAGCTCATGGAAACGTCACTGATTTATATTGCGTCATTACCTTTATAACACAAATCAAATACCAACACATTGCTGTCAAAATCACAAACAACCCAAAAGTAAAATGTTTACATTATAGTCTCATAATTCAGGTGTTTTAATACAAAAAGAAAAAAACAATTTTTAGTTTCCAACATTTTTTATTGCTCATGTGAACATTCCTTCCTGTAAATGCGTTTCAGTCAATGCCATATTGTGTGCTCTTTAAAATGAAACAGAAAATCATTTTCTGCCGCTTGCAGAACATACAAACGGTTTAATCAAAATGAAAGCTAATGATCTTCATTTTAAATGCAGTCAAATTTCAAAAAGGTGTACAAAGAAAAACCCTTCAAGAGCCATTCAAGTCATGCTTTATATGTTTCAAGTGGAATCCTTCACATCTGTCGCCTGACTCATTCATCTAGTAAACCAATACTTAATACAGATTTGAAGGTGGGAAGTTGATTGGCGTCCCACACAAATTCTGTTTACCCTTTGACCCTTTCTTTGATTTTCTTGCTGTGAAAAATATTGTAAAACCAACAAGAAAACAACTATAATAATAACAGTGGCCTTATGGCTGTCACCTCATAGAAATATTCTGAGTCAGCATGAAAATATTTTGTCATTTCAGCAATTTGAAACACTCTCAAAAAACCAAATGCACTCTGCATGTTTCTTGCCCACTCAATCTCAAAGTACCCGTTACAAATCATGTGGTATATTCTTAAATTAATGACGATGATGAAAACAGTACCATGATACTAACCATGCACATCTAAACACTGAAATCTCAAAGTGTTTGAACTCAGGAGAAAACTTTAGAAGAAATGTGAAATCAGGTCTGTTCAAAGTCTAAATATCGAAATAGTCCTGAAAGGCCTTTAAGGAGTTTTTTTCTTTTTTAATGACCCAAACTATTGAGTTAAAATGTTAAATCATTTAATGTGGTGTATCAACTTGTTAACACAGAGTTCCAAGAGTCAGAAATAAAAATCTGGTAGTACCTATTCATAAAATAACCGTACGCTGATCATGTAGATCTGTATTTAGATTGAGGCTGAAAGAAAAAAAGCAATAAAGGAGCACTGACCGGTTCTCAACTAAAAGATGACCTTAATCTACAGCAGTGGTTCCCAACAGTTCCCAGGAAGACCCTCAAGTCTACCTCTGATAAAGACTGCAGCCCCCCAAAAATTAAAAAAATTAAAAAACAAAAAAAACCCAGGTTGTCGTATGGTTTTCTTCACCGTATGCAGATATAACCTGACATCCTCAGAGGAGACCGCCTCGCTTCACCTCCTGCAATCTCTGGTTGGGAACCACTTATCTCCGGCATGTGGAGATTCTGATTTGTACAATTGTATGTGATGATGCCCCTTTAAATTTGCACAATGCCCCTTTACATTTTCAGAACAGATCAGCTTTTAATTTCTGGTACCGCAGAGACGAGCTCATCTGTAATACTTCACCGCCCACGGCAGCGTTGGCATCATCGTCCAGAGCTCAGCCGTGCTCGTCCCTGCCGTTTGACTCCTCCAGCTATCTTCTGTGGTAGAGGTCTTTTCGCTTCCGCAGCTCCTCCAGCACCCGCGCCCTGAACTTTGTCCAGTCTTCATCCTGGAACTGCTGGATACCCAGAGCCAGATGGAGCTCTGTGCAGTGGCTCCGCAGGAAAGGATTGTACTGCTTCTCTTCTCCGATTGTAGACGGGCACTGCAAAATGTGGTGCACATCAAATAAATAAATAAATAAATAAATTAGGATAAAGCAGGACGTCCACAAAATTGATGTGCCCAGACTCTCTGCAGCAATCACAATAATTCACATACATCCACTATGCATTACGGGAAATAAGCAATTCCTGCCAACTTAATCAGCGCAGCCTTGGACCTCAGCATCTCTGAACCAATTCAACAGGGGAAAAAATATCTTATCATCAAAAATAAGCCGCTCCATAGCGTTCAATTTGGTTGCATTCAGTAGAGCATAATCCACAGCGATTGTCAAACCCAGGAAATAAAACCCTGGATCACAAAGGCTAAAAGAAGCGGTAATGGAGATTTCTGCAAATGTTCCCAATACATAGAGGAGTCAAATGTCGAGGACATGCCTATAAAGTAGAAGAAAAAAAAAAAAACGAATGAAAAGTGAACAGAGATCGAGTGAAAATCCAACTTATTTTGTCATCAAGATTCAGGATCTTCTAATTGAAGCCACATGTTACAGGAAAACATACTTTTACTGTAGCCTCTGCGTCATTGACGCACTGTCACGAGTCAATAAGACAATCGAACAGAAAGAATTCAGTGCTAATCTCATGAGTGACCCAAAACTTTGTTTGTCCTTTCTTCAGAGACATTTGTGTGAAAGCCAACAACTGGGAAGCAAAGATTTAAAAATGTGTCTCTGATACAAAGTTCACAGGAAAGACGATGTATTTTGAGGTGAAGTTACGGTAAATAGAAACATTATGATTTAGAGATTTGGGATGTGAAGTTGAACCACTCACAATCCAACTACATTAATCACAGGCATATTCACACATCTTAAGAACTTAAGAATCCGAAAACTAAGATATTGATGGATTGTAAGGAAAACATAAAATATCTGGATCAAGCTTTGTGGAACTTCTTTGAAGAATAGATGTGACTTTTTTTTTTCTCCTAATAACAACTTCCAGTGTTGTTGTCTATACTGCACATTTCATCTGCAACCGCCCATAAAAATACAATCTGTCAGACACTGTCTGAGAGATGATGTGCGATGCATCTCATATAGTGAACATGCACACTGTGCAGAGAAACTTGTACAGTGTCAGTCAAGTTTTGGGAATGGATATTGTCAAAATTCAGGGAGGTGGGAAGGTATGAGATAGTTTATTGTGCTGATAACTGATTGAAAAAAAGAAAAGAAAAAAAAAACCCCCATCTAAATTCTGAATAGGCACTTGAATGAAGCACTGCTCCTCTGCAGACCGCATCATAGATGAGATTTAACTGCGAGCCGGCGAGAGGAAGAAGTGAGAAGGGGAGTGTGCACTCCAGGCTTTGACAGCGCGTACATTGCTAGCAGGTGATAAGCCCTTCTTCCCAGGTGCTGGCCAACATGAATCCTTTCCGAGATGACACGCTCGAGAGGCATAACAACGGCGATAGATCATTCTCACCGTGCATAGCTTCTTGTGCCGCTGCTGGAGGACCCACTCATATTTGTTTTCCCTGGCAGTGTTGTGTGGGTCAACCCAAGCGGCAAACAGCAGGTTTTCCACCGCATACTCATGACCTGCGGGGAGGAATGTGGACATCAAAACGAGAAACATCACCACCACCCCCTAATAACTGCACGGAACAGCCAACAATCCACACACCACTGAATGTATCTAGTTACTTTACTGCTGTTGGCAACAGAAAATTTACGATCAACCTGCTTGAAAAACTTAAATGCAGCGTTGGATCAAAGCTCTCAAAAGAAGAAAATGTCTTACCGGGCCATAACAGGGTATCATCACTTAAAGACCCAACAGTATCCAGAGAGAACAGCATTGTGGTGGGGCTGCCTTCAAACATCCTTCCTGCAAAGAAGAAATGACTCAAAAGTCACTTAGATGATTTTGATTGGAGTGGACTTGCATTCAGGAGTTCATTTTTCACCTTCGACAATCTTCTCATCATTTCCATGTATTCTCGGCTTTATTTACTTTCAACTGCATTCTCAATATAGATTTGTAAAATCATGCAAGTAAAAGTTTTAGCCATTAAATAATAAAGAATATGCACAATTGATGAATTACACTCTCAAGAAAGAGGGGGAAAATGACTTTGAGACGACATTAGGATATCTGTTTTTTGAAGGGTAAAGAATAAACAAAACCACATTTTCTATTTGTGTTGTGCATTTCTTTTTTGTATTTCATGAATCTCCACTAATCTTGTAGACTTTAATTTTTTTATTAAAAGTAAAAAAATATATTTTATTTAATTTTATTATCTATTTTTTACTTTTATTTTTCTGCTTCCTGCTCCTCATTAGAACTACATCAATCTTGTGCTTGTTCATGGTGTACACATGTTTTTTCCTCTTCTCCAATAATTTTGAAGGTTTCTTCTCAACTCTGTAATATTAAATATTGATAGTTCTTGTTATGCAGACTATCTGTAAAGGAACTGAAAAAGAAAGAGTCCCACACTAAAGATGACCCATTAACCCACAAACCGCACCGGTGTAATTGTACTAAAAAAAAAAGTAGCATTTATGAATCTATCACCTATACTCTTTTCCGTTGGAATGGTGATCTTTGGACCGTGGAACGAAATAGGAAAACACACAGAACATACAAAGGGTACAACAGGAGAGACCACCATGTCCAACAAAGTCCTGACACATAAAAAAAAATCAAATTTTTGTCTTAAATCAAGTAAAATGTGGGCTAAAGTCTTACTCGGCTGACCACTCCTCGTAAAACAATTGAATTGTGCTTTGCTTTTTCTAATGCAACATCTTTCTTTTCATGAACAATACATTGAATTATAACACGACTAAAGGCTAAAAGATATCAGATATTTGGTTTGTTGTTTGGCAGAATAGTAGTGTAGTCAGTGATTAGTGGAAAGACCAACGTTTGATTAAGGACATCCCTTCCAAATATCACATCTTGTCATGTACAAGCAGATGCTTCATGTCTACACAGACAGAATATTTTTAATAAATAAGACAGACATGAGAGGGCAGAAGTACTCAGCCTTTGTGTTCTCCTGAGTACCCTTCACCCGCGAGCTTACCATTAGCTAAGAGCCATTTAATTATCTCGACATACTCAAAAGGAGGCACAAAGGCTCCCACATCAAACAAACCTGCTTCGCCTGCATTTTCTGCAGCTTTACAGACTCTTTAAAAACAAGAATAAGAATTAGCATTATGAATCCTGTTTACTGCATCACTCACCACATCCTGAGAGGAACACCAGGTCACCAGAGAAGAGGCTCGAAGGGGCACCGACTGCTTGGCCGTCCAGGAGGTAGATCATGTGACCCACTGTGTGTCCGGGAGTGAAGAGGGCTTTAAAGTGCATCCGGCCAATGATTACCGAGTCCTTGTCTGACAGAGGACTGGGGGGGAAAAAAAGAACAGAAAAATACACAATTCCATTTTAATCACTACTACCATTTAATGCAACTTTCATAATGCACCTGGGGTCAGAACTCAACTCAATACGTGGTCATGTTGTACTCCCACATTTCAAACAAAAGAAACAACACCAAGTTTGATATTTAACTAATGTCACTCCAGTCTGAGGCTTTTCACTCTGCTGGTTGAACTGTGTCCGTATGAGAGTAACTGCCGACGTACAGTCGCAAGCCCCTCGAGACACAACAGCAGAACACTTCATCACACGGCGATAATTCACTGTGAAGTAAGCTGCCGCGAGTGCTGACAGAATGGGAACAAGACGGGACTCGGTGCGGTGGGAATGGTTCTGTGAAGGGAGGAACTTACTGCGTGAGGCCAGGAATGTTGTCGGCCGCGCTTCCATAAACTCGACATGAACTATGAAGCCTTTTCAGACCTTTGTTTCCCCCACTGTGGTCCCTGCCAGTGAAACAAAAGGAAGATGTGAAGATACAAAAACACTTTGGAAAAATGGTGTTCAGAATTTACAACGTTTAAAATCTGACATCAGGAAATTCCTGTCTGTGTTCCTTTGAACATAATATAGGAATCTGATTATTTCATGTGACAAGCTTGCTGCTGCCACCTCAACTTTAAACCTTAAGCCAAAAACAATCATCTACAACACTCACCAGTGCTTGTGTGTACATAAAATTGCTTCTAACATCACTTCCTCTTCCTCGAGGACTACCTGAAAAGTTACAAAAACGGATGCTGTTAAAGCTTCAAGTCAATATTCTTTCAAATAGGAACTTCGGCAAGACATATTCCTTGGAAAGTACAATGCTGTGAAACACTTCAGGTGGTGTAGCATTAGTAATTTTATGAGTGTACTAATAATAATGGATGCTGCCGAGAATGAACTAATAAAAACTGATTCACAACAACTACCGTTACTGGCAACCAATGAGCACCTGTAGTGAATGGACAAAAAGTGGACTGAAGTGCTGCTAAGTGATAAACAGAAAGATATATTGGCAGAAGTCTTTGTACTACCAGGGCTTGATTACTCTGAGGATTGCATTATTGAAATTACAGACATGTTGGCAATTTCGAATTTCATTCCACAAATCTAAAATTGATAATACTGCATCTAAGTAATAAGAGAGTTTACAGCGATAATAGCACATAACTTGAGCTATGCTATACTTTACAAGATGACAGATAATGTTGACTATTTTTCAGAACTTGTTGATCTGTCCAGATCGGATACATCTACAACATACGTCTTTGTTCCTGACCTATATATAAATCCCCTTGCAAGCATCAAAAAGCTTAGAAGTGTCATCTACAGAGCATTCACAAACGAGACAGTATACACATGCACCTGGACAGTCTGCGGGTCTGCAGGATCCACAACAACAGCAAGATGAGAGGCTGTGTCAATCACAAGGTAACTGTAGTTGTCACAGAGCACTGGGATAGGAATTATTTTGATTCCTGTGGACAAAAAAAAAAAAAAAAAAGACATTATGCTCAATATGCAATTATTGTGACACATGGTGGTGTAGTCATTAGTCGTCTCTCAGCTAAAATGTCCCCAATTTGAGTTAAAGTTTGACGCAGGTGCTTTTCTGTGCAAGGTCCACACGTCTGATTTTTGTTTTTCTTTTCCTCACAATGTATTGACTTTCTGGATGGATGTTCACTGAGAACATGTCACCTCTGTGTATGAGTGGGTCAGGTACTTTGGCTTCCTCCCAGTCTTAAAGCATACACTCGAAGGCAAATCTCAATACCATCTATATCTCTGTTTGTCCCATGTTGACATTGGATAAAGTGGTATGATGGATGGACATTGCAGGGGTGTATGTAATGCCCTTTATTGACATTACATATGCACTGTTGAGAACGACTGATATACCTTGAGACAACGCCAAGATATCGTCTTATCATTTGTAAATATGACATGTGCTGTATGAATAGACTGGACTCGTTTATGCATCTTGCAAGATGATCGGTTCATGCCGTTCCTCAGACTAGGCTTGGAAATCCATCCAAGTCCAGATGGCTTGATTCAATTTCTATGTGATGCCTCATCCCAAGACAACTCAGTATATAGATAGGCATGATCCAATGCTCGGTGCATACCATTGACCTCCATAGGATAAGAGGTGGAATGTCCAGCAGGGAAACGTTCCCGGGCTTTCCGCATCTGCCTCTTGTAGTACAAGTACCCAAGTCTGGTCCTTGTGTACAGCGTGTATCTGCAGGGCACACATTATCAAAACCTGGTAATACGTTGCATACTAAACTGACCATTTTAATCCAAACACATGTAAACAAGGGATCAACTTTCGCTAAACAAGCTCTCATGTAATATATTTATTGTAGCGTTTGCAATGTCAACAACGTCTCCCATAAATTAAGTTATACCTTTGGCTCTGCTATGGCTACAGAATACACAATTGTCGCCGTTGTCAATTTCGGTACTTTAGAAAACTGTCAAAAACTGGTATAAATCAGAGTCGATTTGAAGTGATTGTACCAGATTGGCCCTGCCTATAAAAAGGGACGGCCGTCGTCGCAAAGCTACGCTAAAGAGAATCACTGTTACAATTATAATTATTGAAACCTTTGGGTACTCACGCAATTCGGAACAATGGCTTCTCCGTGCGAGCCATTGTCGTACCGAGAAGATTTCTCCACAGCAGTAGTCCCGCACGTCTGAAACGAAAACATAAACCCACCAAACAGAAGAACGATGCAGCGGCCAGCAGGTTTATCATCCAGCCAGGAAGCGCCATGGCCACGGAGCGGAGCGTGATGACGTAATGTAGCGTCACACACTTCCCGGAAGTGATGCCAAATTATGGATAAATGTTGTTTTTTTGTTGTTGTTTTTTTTATGAAGATCGTTTACAGCAGCCATTCCAAAAAGTCAAGAATACAAAGGCCAGAAATGAGAAAAATATATACATTTTCCAGTTTGAATTTTAGATTTTAATTCAAAGCATTAAAGGTATTATGGATAAATATGTTTTGCATACCAATACACGAGGGATCAAGTTTTTTCTTAGTTTTTTTTTTTTTTTTGAATTTAGGACTGCTACACCGGCATAGAAAAAACTTTGTCTCAACTTCAGTTGTCTCCACTCCATTGACTATTAAAGGTGGCATTCTAAAGAATCATAGTGCTTTGTAACAGATGTAATTAAAAGCTTTACCTCTTGAATTGAAACAATACACACAAAACATAAAAGCTACTCAAAATGTTTGAATTTTGTCTTCTTAATTCTTTTTAACAGGCACCTGTGTCAGTGTCTCTCCTCTGAGAAGCAGCATGAGCAGTATGAGTTTCACTGAGCATATCCAGTTTCAAATATTCATCCTCCTGTGTGCAGGTCTGCAAACCTCCAAGGAGAAAGACAGGACAGGCGACCACAGTGTGTCTAACTTAAGCTAATGCCAAGAGGTAAGTAACATTTTGCTTTAAACAATTAAACCTATGTAACTTTGGTGCAACTGAGAGTATATAATTAGATTCTATCATATAACTTGCTTACTTTGTGTGGTTTTCCTGCAGTACTGGAACTGAAGAGCCATGAGAAGAAAATAGTCTCAGAACAGATGTATTATATAGAATAATTTAAATTTAATACAAAAGGCAATGTTCTACTTTGTGATGTATGAACAAAAGATACAGAAACACATTTATCATGTGTCAAACCAGCACAAGCAAATCACTAGTATAATATTCATCTCTTGTGGCTGGTGACTGTTTTATCGTCTTTTCAAGGTTGGTCAGCGAAATGACTTCGAAACTTGACAGTCCTCCATCCTACGAGGAAGCGATTCAACATCCAAAGTCTGGCAATTACCCCTACCAGCCCCAGCATGGCTCCCCACTGCCACCACCTCCGTCTTACAGCCCCAGCCCGGGTGTGTGTCCCGGCCCGCCGGGCTACTGGGGCCAGAGCAGCGTCTACCCACAGTCCAGCATGTGTTCTGGTCCTGGCTTCTCTCCAGCTGGGATGCCCACCACAGTACCGACTCTGTCTGCTGGACTGCCCGCACCCAACACAGGTCCTGAGGAACTGACAAGGACTCGTATCACATCCTGCTGTGTGCTAAAATAAATTCCCAGGTTTAATCCTACTGTTCCCACTTCTGCAGGAGAAATGGAGGATTTTCTCAGCAGCCAGTGGGAAAGCACATCTATCCGGCATGCTTTCATCAAAAAGGTGAGGATTGTTAAAATGTCTCAGGTCGTAAAAACAGTCCAAAACTATGTTGTGCTGTTTTAATCCAGTTCTCCGTTTGCTCCAAAGTGTGTTTGTTTTTTCCCCCCGCTTGTGTTTCTGCACAGGTTTATTTAATTTTAGCAGCACAGCTTGTCGTCACTTTCTCAGTCGTTGCTGTCTTTACATTTGTGTAAGTGTCCGCATTCATCTTGGTACAACAATTTTGCTGCTAAATGATGCTGAGTAAAGTGGTGACAATCTCCTCTGTGTTGCCTTATATCTGTTGCTTTCATAGTGACCCAGTGAGGCTGTTTGTCATCAGATACCCTGGAATCTATTGGGCATCTTTGTGAGTCACAAAACTAACGAGTTACAAACTGCAACTGGATAAAATAATGGAAAAAAATAATATTTATCTCCTGCTGGCACCAAACTCATTGTCTTGAGTCCTCTGTAGAGGATATCTCTTATGCTTGGGTCCTGAAAGAATAAGAAGATAAACTTTCTTTCCTTTCTTTGAAGTGTGTAATATCTCAGTCCATGGCTGTTTTGTCATGTCAAATATTGCAGCATACAGTAACATTCATTCTCTGTCCACAGTGTAGTTTATTTTGTGGTTTACTGCATTCTCATCTGCTGCAAAGAGCCCAGGTAAGCAAGGTTTGTTTGCACAGGTCTCCTACTGTCTGTTATCTAAGAATCCTAACCTGTTCATTTTCATACATTAATCCTCGTTCCTATTCAGGAGGCGTTTCCCTTGGAATCTTGTGCTGCTGGGAGTATTTGTGAGTATTTATTTGTTTGACATTGCATTTTCCAAAGCCAAGCAAATAATATTTAGTGGAAAACCAACAACACACAGCAGCTATTAAAAAAAAGGAAAACAATTGAAGCTTCACATAAAAAAGTGTTCTGATGATGCTGTTTTCATGTTTCCTCCTGCAGACTCTGGCCTTGTCTTACATGTCTGGAACAATTTCAAGGTTTGTCGTTTGCTTCCCTCACCCGCATACAGTACAGTTAAATCATGATGCACGGCACCAATGGGATACTGTCTATGTGTGTACATGTGATCTTTTACAGCTATTATGACACAAAAGCCGT
The DNA here is from genome assembly GCF_963422515.1 of Blennius ocellaris. NCBI lineage: Eukaryota > Metazoa > Chordata > Actinopteri > Blenniiformes > Blenniidae > Blennius > Blennius ocellaris. Next base: position 11,113,230 of record NC_137655.1, on the reverse strand, counting down.
GCTCATCGCCATGGGAATAACGGCAGTAGTTTGTATAGCTGTCACAGTCTTCTGCTTCCAAACCAAGGTAGATGGAGATGTAAACTGTCTCTCTGTAGCTCAGTAGCCTGTGGCTTGTCAGAGGATGTCTTTGTTGTCAGTGTAAAATAACTCCTTTGTCTCACATTGCAGTGGGGCACTGAGTTCCTTTAAATATTTATCACATTTTGGGATAAGATGTGAATCCAGCCTCTCTGTCTGATGCAACTCGAGATACACAAGTTACATTTTGGTCTCCTGCATGTCAAATCCATTAATTTTCTTTTTTTCCCCTTGAAACCCGCTTTCTGATCCTCTTTCATATCGTCTTCCCTGCCCTCACATGTGGCCTAAAGCCAACCGAATTCACTTTCATCCCACTAATATCTCGTTTCTCATCACAGGTGGACTTCACCTCCTGCGGCGGGCTCCTCAGTATTGCCGCAGTTTTGCTCATGATCATCGGGATCGTTACGACCATCGTGCTCTACTTCCAATACGTGAGGAGGTCTTTAATTCATTCTCTCGCTCTCTGCTCGTGTTTCTCAGTGTGAGGAGCAGCGGATCAGAAGGATGCATCTGTGTGACTGATTTCACATGGAGCCTTTTCTTATGTCACTCAACAGGTCCCTTGGCTGCATATGCTCTACGCTGCAATTGGAGCTCTCGTTTACACTCTGGTGAGTCTGCACTGATGTGAATGTAAGGGGGTGGGGGGTGGGGGGGTTCCAGGTCGCTATTATAAGGCTGTTGTCAAACACCAAGAGGAGGTATAATAGTTCTTACACTTTCAAGTGCAGTTATTCACTAGACTTGAAGTCCATGCTGATATATACACACACACTTCTGTGGCTTTCTTTTGTACAGTTTATTGCTAAGTTTTAACAATACAGCTTAGTCTTAATGGAACCAAGCTCTTTCTCCACATTAAAAATATGACCAAACCGTAATGGTTCAGTGCAGGTCCATCTCTACAGTGATGAAAGCACTTTTATATACAGTAAATGGACTTCGCTTTTATTGTGCATTTGACTGCTTAAACAGTCCAGGTGCTTTACGCTGTTAGCAACATTCACACACACTCAGGAATGATAATGTTGCTACTCCAGGTGTTCCACCTCCGTCGAGAGAAGTTTGGCTGTGGGGGTGAGATATCGAGCGATGCTCTGACACATGGACATGGTGTGATGAGTTGTAGATCTCTAACCTTGGAAGCGAACCACATCTCGAGGGTCACAAACCGAAAAATCAGTCATCATATAATGTAGTCCAACGTGTTGTTAGAAACAAAGTGACTGAACAAATGACCAAACAACAATGTGTCCTGAAGTTTCCCCACAAAGTCTTGTTTGTGCCTCCATGTTACTGAACTCAACCTATTAGATAAAAGTTTACAGGTTCTTTTGTCCTTTCTTGTGTCCCTACGCTAGTTTTTAGTGTACAACACCCAGCTCCTTATCGGAAATCGGGAGTTGGCGATTAGCCCAGAAGAGTACGTGTTCGGAGCGCTCTCTTTGTACGTGGATATCGTCCATATCTTCCTCTTCATCCTCCAAGTCAGCGGAGCTGCGACAGAATAAGCCAAGTGTTGGATCTTAAGTTCTCATGGAGCTTGGACTCGCAAGTAGCTTTTGTGTTTGTTGAAGGACACAATGAAACACAAAGTGTTTAAACTGGGAACCATCATCACTGTTTGTCAATACTGACAATTGTAACTGCGAACTATACTGGATATAGTTTGATTGTATGGCAGTAACACTTGAGCACTTTTATGTATTGTATTATGCACTGTGTGAAGGAGGGCTGGCTTGCCTTTACTGACGTGACAATGATGAGCAGAGATACTCTTTCGGTTTGCTTTCTATTTCAATATTTTTGAAAATCTTCAGTTTTGCTTCTCTGTATGGATTCTACTCTGCACTACAGTTAACTGCAAAATGAATGAAGTTTAAGAACTTAAAGAGGGTTCTCAGTACAAAAAGAAATGTACAGAAATACATAGACACAACTTATAATTAAAGACTTTTATTTATTGTGGGTGTTTGAATCCATGGTTACTTACAAAACACCTGCAGTTAGATGCTGAATCAACACCACAATCATTAGCCTGACATGTGTGCTGGTAGTAGGAAGGACTAAGTTCTCCATAGAAAAAAAAAACAAACCCTCAAACACCAACTAATTTTTTAAAAATATGAATTATGTGTGTGCACCTTTATAACCACAACCCTGAACGTCAAGTCATTCTCACCTCCGTCTTGAATGTATTTGTTATTAATCATTGTTAGAAACTCACATAGACCGATCAATAAAGTAACCCCTACTGTTACAGCTGCTTGATTCTTCCATCCCAAGGGACAATTACAGTGGCACGTTAAGAGTTAGAAGGTGGCACTAGCTCTTATGCTCAATTTCCTGGTTGTGTGTTAGTATTGCTCCCCGTCGGCCCCGTGGTGGTTTGTTCATATGGTGGAGACTCTAGGGCGTCAGGCGTTTGGGGTCACGAGGGAACATGGAGGTCTGACGCACATTGTGGAGGCCCAGGTACAGCATGCAGACTCTCTCCAGGCCTGTGAAGAATAATACGTCAGCAAATAAAGACACAATAATTTGTATATGTATTTGGTTTCTACCGGACTTGTGTTCCTTACCAATGCCTCCGCCGCCATGTGGGGGCGCTCCATAGCGGAAAGAGTCGATGTACGCCTTGATCTTCTCCAGATCTACACGATCGAACAGAGAAGCACATGTTAAAAGTTGTGGTGATGATTGTTGAACACGTTTCAGGAGAGTTGTAGTTCCTGGCCTTCACCACTGGAGGGAGGCAAACACTAGTCATTTTCTTGATGATTCTCTGCACGGCTCTTACCAATCTGATGATGGTTGGCTCGGTCAGTGAGCAGCTGAGCATCGTGGATTCTCTGAGCTCCAGACAGGATCTCTTCTCCCCTCATGAACATGTCATAGGAGTTGGAGTATTTCTTTATTTAAAAACAACAAAAAAAAGAGGCACAAACGCAAGTTCAGTGACTAACGGCAATGTATTTTTCCTTCTTAGCTTTGAACAGTAAGAAAAAATGACATTAAAGACCTGAAGAGAATTCAAGTCCTTTCACATTTGTTGAAAAACAACAACCATGTGTTGAAAGCTATACATAAATATCACTAAAGAGTAGACACTACAGAGATTTTTCTGGTAATAATGTTGGTTTGTGTGTTATCTGAACCTTTTTGTTTCACCTACATTTTTAATTGTGCTTTTCCAGAATCCACACATTTATTGATATTTCCTAACATTTTACCCATTTGTCCATAAACTACAATTGGAAGAAATAACAGTGCATCTGGATTGTGAGGACACAAACAAACCAAAATCCATCAATAAATAAAGGGATGACGAGAGCGAGAGAGCGAGAGAGAGACTTACAGAGTTGCTTGGGTCGGGCATTGTGTAAAATGGTCTCACAGCCAGTGGGTACTTATCCAGCACATAGAAGTCGGTATCATACTGAAGTGGAAACAGAAGGCTGATAAAATACGTGCGGACCAATGAAGACAACATATAAAAAATAAGCACTTCAAGAAAACCTACAGGACAAAAACAGTTGAGGAGGCTGAAAGTCCTCGACAACAGCTCCAGCATGCATAAGCTGTGATAATGAAAGTACTAAAGTCAATATTTGTATCTTACATAACACATGAATAGCTGTTTGTAGCCTATGCAGTCATTGTCAGAAGCATTATAAATTATTTCAACTCCACTTCAAGCTGAGCGCTCACAGTACCATGATTCCGATCTTCTTCAACAATCTTCTCAGGTTTTTGGAGCCAATGCGTAAAAGTTCTGATGTTCTTTCATCCAAACCATCCAAATGTATTTGATTGATTTTAAACTGAACTGCAAGTTTCCCTTCTGAGCTCACATCTGTCTGAACAGCACATCTGATCAAACATTTCTCAGACTGTTGCAGTCTTATGGTGAATAAAAGACAGTGAAACATACCTTTTCCTTGACGAGGCGGCCCAGAAGCTTTTCGTTGGGTGTACTACGGATCAACAAAAAAGGAGTTTTAAAACGAATGACTGGTCTTCAAACTGTTTAGACACGACTTTCCTGCAACTATGAAGTTTTACAACAGCAGTATAAGTAGCACCTACCTCCATTGATCTACCAAATAAGTAGTGAAATACACCGTAAAGTTAATTTACTGTCAAATTACCTTATCTGACAGGAAGATGGGGCTGTGGAACACAATGTGCAATGTAATCTGACCTGAGGTCGTCCTCGTCACCCATCTCCACCCCCGCCTCACGCAGCATGGCCACGGCCTCGGTGAACTCCAGCCTCAGGGTGGGCTCCAGGAATTTGAACGGCTCACTGGGATACTGCTTGTTCACAGTCTGAATCTCCGTCTGGAAACTGATTCAGAAGCACAAAGTTGTGTTTACACAATTTAGAGACAACGCATATATTCATACCCGGCAGGCCGATAATAAACATACAAAATAAATGTTTGCCTCAAATCATCACAATAAAAATATAAGCTTAATCTACCAGCTTGAAACAATGATCCCTGCCAATTCCTGAAATCTGTATATGGAAACAGAGCGAATAGACCTATAGTACGTCCCCACGACATGAATAATGTGATTATCATGTTCTTTCCATCATATCTCCTGTATTCTCCTGGCTCACAACAATCACCACATCCAACTCGCCTCTCACTGCCGTTCCTCTTGTCCTCTTGCCTGGCAGCTCAGTTCTCACCATCTGTTTCCCAACATAGATATCATCTCTTCTAGATTTGTTGCTTAGCTGAAGGGATTGAATCTCCAACAGTTTTAAGTTTTGAAATACTTCATCCTCAATTTGACACATATTTTATCCCATTTGGTTCACCCGTCTCACAATCAGCACGTTTACTGCACATCTGACGACTGACACTTTGATATCCTTGTCAGAGCCGGAGGAGACGGTGAACAGATTTCCTCAGAGGCCGAGTTATCTGCCTGATGTGTTGGAACATCACTCAAGAGTGTGCTCCAAACAAGTTCATGCGTCAAAGTGGAGAAATCTGGGAAGCCGTGCCAACAAAAGATAAACAGACAAAACAACCTCAAGAAAGAGGAACCGCGATCACAAGCTGAAGCTAAACAAGATCACAAACCGCTGAAATATCTAAGGCAGGGATGTCGAACATGAGGCTCAGAGAGCCAAATCCTTCAAACCCCAGGTTTCAATCTGGCCTGAGGACAACAGCGGGAAAACAGACAAAGACAATGAATTATATCTTAAAATGTATTCATCATTAACATAACGCCAAGATCTGGAACTGACCAGCAGATGGCAGCAACGCATCACAGAAATTAACAGGAGCTATTTAGAGTGAAAGCTATGAACAGTGAATTTTCTAAATGTGCAAGCTGAAAGCTGCAGATCTTTAAAAACCAAAAAAGAGACATACTTTCCCCAACATTAATGAAGAGAGAACCTGTGACAGAAAAAGGTTTAAGATTGCATGTATTTTTTCTGAAGGCATTTCAGGCAGCTCATATTAGGTCTTGGAAAAAGTTCATTTCTGTAAACACTTTGAAATCATGGTATTAAATATGGAGTTTCTTTTGTTCCCAATAACGTGAATTTGTGCTACAAATGCCAGCAGAGCAAAAACAAGTTAGACAAGAAGGCCGTTGCTCGGCTAATCCCCCGCCGGAGGGCTTTATATTTTCTCACAAAGCCAGCTCTAAGGCAGCACACTTGGTACACTAGAGGGTGTTCCATGGGTCCTAGTAGATAATTATGTAGAATCTGAAAGGTCTTCTTCATAAGCTATGTCAAAATACGTCTCCAGAGCCCAAAAGGTGTTTTTATGCACTTAGTGACCCTGTGACCTGATATGCAAATTAGATCATGGTCACCATGGTGCCCCTTCTCCCCAGGTGGAGTGTCCATGTGTGAAGTTTGGTGACTGTGGGCCCAGGAACTGATGAGAAATGAGGAGAAATGTTTATATGAAAATACATGTATTGTGCAACCATGACGAGCAAACTTCAGACCCTACCAATCTTTAAGGTCAAGGTCAGGTCACTTGGTGTACTGGAGGTTATCCCTGGAGTGTGTATCATGCGTGTATAAAATTTCAGAGCCCTAGCTCAAAAACCTAGGCCTCCAGAGCCCAAAATGTGTTTTTAAGCACTTCGTGACCCTGTGACCTACTTAATATGCAAATTAGGTGAAGGTCACCATAGTATCCCTTCCCCCTCTGAGATGTATCCACATGTGAAGTTTGGTCACTGTGGGCCCACGGGTTGCCGAGATATAGGTAGGAACGTTCGAACGGACGGACGTACGGACGTACGTACGGAGACTGTTTCAAGATCCCCCTTCGGGGCCTATCAGCCACGGCGTGGGATAATAATTGATCTGAGGGACAGTCAGTCGATGCTTGTTGGGATTTAACCAACTGTGAACCGATGAATACAGGTGACGTCCAAACATATTTACTTTAATACTTCCAACTTCAAAAGTGTCCACTTCTGACAATGAAGCCCTTCAAGTCTGACTTGCACATATACATGTAATCCAAAGAACATTTTATAAGTACAAAAAAAATTGTGCATAGAAAGTGCATCTGAAAAGTATTTCACTCACCTAACTACTCCATTTATTCCGTTTTAACAGTTTGTTGTACTAATTTCCACCACTAGGAGGTAGTAAAGCCACATGAAAACATTTCCCTGTTGACAAATCAGTTGGCTAAGAGAGTGGAATTCACTGACCTTCATCAGGGCAGACAGCACTATGTGACAACACTTAATTTAGATTCAGCCATTTAAATCGTTCTCACTTAGTTTGACTCTTTGTTATCCACCAAGAGTCCACAGGAGGACCTGATCCTGTCAACATTCAGTTCTCGTGCTGAAGAGACACAAATGCTGGGCCTCTCTGCTAAGTAATTTACATCCATTTTCACGTGGGGAAAAGTTGAGATTCTAACATGATGCGATTTGGCGAGGTCAAGGTAAAAACGTACCTGTCTCTCAGGCCCTTGAAGATCTGCACCATGGTGTCAGTGATGGAGTCAATCACCTCGTGGTAATGGTAGTTAAAGGCCATCTCAATATCCAGACCCACAAACTCAGTGAGGTGACGATGGGTGTTGGAGTCCTCCGCCCTGAAAACTGACCAGATGTGGAGTGGACAACAAGTTAGTTTCCCTCAAGTCAATAGAGATCAAATGTATGCATGTGGATTAACATTAAGAGCATACAATGAGTTTCGGTCATTAAATTAGCAGCAAAAATTCTCACTAATCCTCAGTATTGACTCCAAGATAGTAAGGCCTTTCATGCAGCGTCAATGCATGCTGATCAGTGTGAACTCCTAAATATCCTCTCGATCACACCACAAAGCAGAAATCCATTAAAAGGTCCATCAAGTTCAAAATCTGGCCGCTTATTTATCTCATAAAAACCTCATGAAACAAGGACGTTAATGACAAGTGTTCGGTCACAGCGACTGCTAATGATTGAATGCCTTTATTGTCACCACACAAAGTAAGAGAAGTCCGTCCTTGGCGGAGTGGATCAAAAAGAATGCTACTCGAACGCCGATGTTTGGGCAAAATGTAACTACATCTGCTCACGTTACGCTTCCTTTCCCTGTATCCTTGATAGTGAAGCAGACTGAAAACTCATCATGAATGCCACACACTGAAAGCTTTCTATTTGGTATTCAGGGGTCTGCTGATGATTAAGATGTTGCTTTGTTGGTACTTTTATGATGAGCTAATGATATCATCAAAGCTACAAATATCTAACCAGAGTTTGTCGTCGTGCATAAATGTGTTGCCCTCTTGATGTCAGAATATCCCTCACAGTATGCAGCTCATCTTTTCCTTTTCTCTTCTTGACATTTGTATGTCCGCAAACACATGAAGGAGTCTACACCCACACATACAAATAAATGTGCATCTACATAACTCTTGTAGAGCAATCAGACATGCGCTCACGCACACACATACAACTTCCCAATGAGAGGTCTTAAACATGGCTGTGCATGTGAATGGCTTCACACAACTCACACTCGGACCAAGATGTTTGTGCTTTCGTATGCGGCCAAGACTTTCCTTCTTCTGTGTGATAGTTATAATGCTTCAGGTCTCTGACATACATTTCAACAAAGTGGGAAAAACATAAAATAATCTCAGGCATAAACATAATGACATTTGCTCCTGTTTGTGGAGCAACGGCTTTTTATTTGGATTCATATTGGTTTTCAGACAGTGGCCCCCTCGTAGCTGTTGAGGCTAAATTTGAAGAGTTGTGCTTGTGGCCCCGCTGAGATTTTGAGGAGAGTTGAACCTCATTTTCCCCGACTAGATAAATCTCTACGACTGTAACTAAGGCAACAGTGGTGCATACATTGTTGCCTTAGAAGCAGTAATGACCTTAAGCCCTTTGATTTCTCTAGAGGAGCTACACAGAAGTAAACAAAAAAAAGAAGCAGCCCTCAGTCCAGTCGGTTGAATACAGAATGTGTTTTCTGCTCCCAGATGGTTTATTTTATCTTGGACGAGAATCCTGCAAAGACTGAAAATTTCATGCATGCGGCAGTCTAAACAGGGATGGCTATGCATTGGGAGAAACTCAATCAAGAGGATGGCCGCGATTTCGTTGCTAATCAGATGGTGGCAGTGTTTGCTTATCTAAAGAGCTGTGGGCTCTCCTAAACTCACCTCTACAAAGTCTTTTACGGCTCCCGCTGTGTCACTAACTCATTGAGCTCTACAGCGGCTCGGACCACAGTGAAGTCAACAGAGGGAGGTCCGTTAAAAGTTTAACAGGCTGAATGCATTTGGAGGCATTTTAAAAATGTCGCTTTAGTTAATAGGGTCTGCATTTTTCATTTCACTCTTGATGGTCGTTCCTGCTGCTCGCCATAAGCACCGGCAACAGATGGATGGCGGGGGTCATTCTTACCTGGACCCACACAGAACACCTTGTCGAAATCGGCACAGATGCACATCTGCTTGTAGAGCTGGGGAGACTGGGCCAGGTAGGCGCTGGTCTTGAAGTAAGACACGGTGAAGACGTTCGCCCCACCCTCACTGGCAGCTAGGAGTGGACAAAGACAGGTTTGAGAGAAGAAAATTAGGTTTTTATTTCCTCTGGCACAAAATGACCATTAACCGCAAAGGATGATTGACTCACCCCTCCCCCAAACACAGCTCCCCGAGTGAGGAAACTGAAATTTCTCACTTCAAAACCCTGACCAACCCCACTTAATGATGCTATATTTCATCTATTCATTGGGTGTTTCAGCAGGAACTCTAATAAGCCACCTTAGGGTTATTTTTCTCTTTTCGAAAAAAACAAGAATATTTCACAGATCGCCTCTAGCTGAGAGAAACTCTTCCTTTTTGACTGCAGCTCAATGAGTGTGTACCAAAGTCATAAATGTGATCAATGTTGGCCGTTTGTTGATGAACGTGGCTTCCTGGCATGGTCCTGACAGACGGGCCTTGACGTCGTATCGCACAGGCCAGACTTGCATAACGCATCAGTGGTTTTCACTTTGACACAGACGTCATATACACACCATTATCTGATATTCTCACAGTACTAGGGTGTGTGTTCACAGAACACAAACTGTTTGTGGCGTGGAAGGGCTGATGGGTGGTGCCATGCAGGAAGATGTGGTTTTGCACCTAAAAGGTACACCGTTTTTACTGCAGCTGCCGCCAAAATATGAGCGCCAGTTTTGAATTCAGACTGTCGGGGACAACCGTCCTCATTGGCTGCTTCAGAAAAGGGGAAGTGAGAGCGGAATAGGTTTTGCTAGACTTTATTTCAAGTGTAAAGAGAGCGTAGGAGGCCGGGGATGGGAGAGTTGATTTTATCGTCAGAATAACAATGACTTTTTGTCTTAAAAGTGACTAACATGTTTATGATAAACATCTTATTCTATTTATGCAAAATCAAGGACATCTCCATAAACAATAATACATTTTAGCTCTGCATTAAGAATCTCCTCCAAACCCTTCTGTGAAAATTGTTTGACACAACAGAAAGAAGAGCTCAACTGTATACCGTAGTACAAGAAAACCTCTGAATGGTTCCAGATTAACACTAATCAAAATTATAATCTCAAATGATACAGAAACTGTCAAAAGGTATCATTTTGAGCTATAAAGACAAGATGTTATGAGGTGGCCCCACAGAGTCCTGATTTCAACACCATGGAATCAGTTTCAAATTACAAGAGACGGAAGAATTCGAGTCAGCCTACATCCACAGAGCACGTCCACCATGTCCAATCTGCAACTGAAATCTTAGTCGGTTAAAAGTACAATGTCACTCGGGACTGAAGCACTATGAGGCAGCATGTACACCCCCCCCCCCCCCCCCCCCCCGGAGTTACATAACCCCTGGTAAAATGAAGAAACATGGTTTGGCATCACTTCAGTTTTGAAAATAAAAACAAAATAGCATGTAGACTGTGTGCAACCACAAAGTGCAATCACAACAATCTTGGGCATTTGGTTGAGTAGCCTACATGGTGTGAAGGCTGCTCCTGTTTGCAGGGCTAAAGCAATAATGAGGCCAATTTGATATTATTTACCAAGACAAGCAGCAATTCTGCCCAGTATGAGAAAATGCAGATAATCCCACCAATGACTTTGAAAGATCCGGTTTCTCTTTGTTGAAAATGAAGCCTTCAGGAAGTTAATGGAGCGTGTTTAGCCTGAATGCACGAGGTGATAACCATGGTGTGAGTATTGTACTGTCACTAATATTGCAGTCACAAATGTAATCCAATATTGTTGCTTATAATTATGATTAAATGTATGAAAGACCTTTGAATAACATTATTTTTGAAAACAATGTTTAAAATGCTTCAATATACATTGATACATCACTCTTTTTTTCTTCCTTCTCACACAAGTTGATTAGTTTAAATAGAGTTTTCATTTCGTGGACAAAAATACCCTAAAATCAAAAAAAGTGTTTAAGTTTTCTGTAAAAAAAATTTTGAAAAACAAGAACCTATGCCGTTTTGGCTATAAAAGGAGGTATTTACTTTGCTTTGTTTTAACAGAAAAAATATTCATGTTTAACACATCTATTTTTTCCCCCAGAGTTGTGATTTGCACCATTTTTTCGAGCTTTCCTAAAACATTGGCCCAGAATTGTGTGCGTCTTCTGATTATCAGTGGAAAGAAGTCTGTCCGGGTTGTGAGTTTTTCACTTTCCTAACTTCAGTAAAGTGAGATGACTTCTTTTGGGAACAATCTTCAGAAGAGCCTCTCCTGTCAAATTAAAAAAAAGGCTGTGAGAGGCTGACGTGAGAGACGGTCGATGCATCAAAACTCCCAGCAGGCTGGATTAAAGTCCTCATTGGTCTGTAACAAACTTTGGTCTTATACCTCATTGTCTGTTTGCCTGGGAACAGATATGCGTGACTGAGTTTTACTTCCTAAAGTCTCAAACTGTTTTCGTCAGTTTCAACTGCACTTTAAATTTGGTTCCGAGACGAAATTGAAATGGCAGATGGAAGTCAGTCTCACCAACACCGACTCATGGGACACCTGTGGGTGGCAATATAGAAATGTGCGAGTTTTCACTCGTCTCAGGTTTGCAATGAGACAGACGGTAGGTTCTCACCTGAGATTATTTTGGGGGTCTGGATCTCCACAAAGCCCTTTTGGGTGAGGGTATCCCTGAAGAGCTGGCACACTCCGGACTGCAGGCGAAAGATGGCCTGGCTGGTGGTTGTCTATCGGACACACACACAAATAGACAAAGAGGATCATTACGACATTATGTGATGTCATGAGATACAACAAATGTGCAAACAAAACACTGGGTCAATTATTTTGCAGGCAAGAGCAGGACAAAGTCAAAGCCAGCGAGAACAGCAGGAACTTTAAACCTATAATCATCTATGTTAATACTGACATCATGACAGGCAACTCAAAGAGAAGAAGAGGATTACAGCATAAAACTGAAACCCGAATGACCCAGCGAGTGCAACAGTTGGGCGATGGAACAGGTCAAAACTCCCCCAAAACCTCACTGACTCATCTTAAATGACTACATGTTTTCTCCAGTTGAGATCATCTGGCTTTCAATTCTAGTCATTAGAAACGATCATGATATAACAGGGCTCCATCCATTAAATGTCTGTTAATTAAAAGGTTCCATTTTACCCCCACTTTCCCAATTCTCCTGCCTGTTCAGCTCTGAAAGCAAGGTGATCATGTCTTAATAATAGTAGACTCATTAATCTGCAGACAATGCTTCAGGGCTGTCTGAGTGGATCTGATACTTTAGCAAAAAAAAAAAAAGAGATAAAATATGTTTAAGAGCAGTGAACATAAACTAAGTAGTTACACAAGAGGCTATAGCCATTGCTACTACTTGGGACAAAAAAACAAACCCCTAAAAAACTAGATTGTGCAAGACAACATTCAAAGATTACGACTGTGCTTCCTGTTTACAGCAAGTCTGCAGTCAGTCGATGCATGTATGGGTGGGTGGGTAGCACCCCATATCCTGAAACTGAGTTTTCTTCTGATGTCGAGGGGCCAAGTAACATATATGTGAATCTGACGCACCGCTAAAGTGGCAACTTGTGCCTGTTCGAAACCCAGTTGTGGTGATGAGCTACCACATGGAGGCTGCAAGGCCACAAAAGAAAGTATGAATATCTGCCAGGGGCTCTATAGACTTCTTTGCATCTTTTTTAGATTTGCTGACGTTTACGGAAAACATAACTATATACAAGTTTCAATTTTAAACCTTTGTGTATTTTCTTACTGAAAGATTCTGGGCGAAAATTACTTATATACTCTATACAGTATTAGCACACCATGAAAACTGTAAGAAAACGTATTCAACGTCATATATATACGTTGAATAAGATTTCATATATATATTTTAATGCTGTCAAAAGGAATGCGTTAATTAATTGATTTGAAACTTTTAATTCGTAAAATCTTTTTTGCGTAATTAACGTAGTTTTGTTTACTTCCAGGTTAGTTTTTTTTCCTCCATTACTGGAGCAGCAAGGCTCTCTCTCGGCTTGTGAGCTTTCCTGCCAGGGACAAAATAAAAAATTTTAATCTAAAAATCTAACTGAAACTATGTAACAAGTATTGATAAACACTCATCAGCAATAATTTCATTACAGTTTAAACTTTAAAAAAATGTACACAACACAATATAATGTAGCTGCTGCAATAACAATACTTGTATTACTCTTCGTGAAAGTTATTTTTGTGGTGTCATGAGCATCAGCCATCACAATTACACACTCTCGCCAATAATCAATGATCAGTCAATTCAATAACACTGCTTCCTGTCTGAAGTCTGTGTTGCACTTAGGAAACTGTGTGTTATTCCTATACATGCATGAGTTTTCTCTCACAATCCCAAAAAATGTACGTTAGGTTAACTTGTGACATTAAATTGCCCCCCCAAGTATGAATATGAGTGCGTGTTACCATCTTTTGATGGACACATGTCTCGCCCAGGATGTGCTTTCAATTCGAACATAGCTATAAAAAAAAAGCTCGTATAATACAATGCTCTAAACTTCAGATGTATTTTCCAAGTTTTGTTGTGAATGAAATATTGTGTTTTTATTTACATAACTACACTTATACCAGCCATATCTTTTTTGTATTACATTTCCAGTTTCTGCATTACTGCTTCACCCGCATTGTGTGTAACAGAAAAAAACTAAACAAAATCCAGCCTGCAATCCTAAATCTACTCAGAAAACTTTTCCACTGTGTTTTTCTGAGACGCTCCTTGTGTGCAAGGACAGTGAGGTTACAAAGGGAGTTTCGTAGAAACTAAATTATTACAGGATGGGTTTATAGTTCCCTTTTGGAGTGCCTGTCTACCAGTGTGGGAACCGCTTTATAGCTACACGAGGCTCTTAAGTGAAAACCTGATGACAGGCTCGAGTCTATGAGCTGAAAGTGCACTGTGTTACAGAAACAGGTGTTGTTGTGTGTGTTGAGGCTGTGAGGCTTCGTGCTGTGGTGTCTGCGCCTTCCTGCCAGCCGCACCATCCATGTGGGAGGCACATATCAAAACAATGAGACACTCTGTGACTCGCCGTCTTATGCTGCTCGCATAGGTTTAGCACGTCTCCCACACCACACCGGATTCATAGCACCAGGCCACTAAATCACAGAGTATCTCTTTTACTCTAGAGGAGCAGTGGTTTGCACTGTAACTCTCACTGCTTGCGCGCTCATGAGGGTTTCGGCTTTGAAGTCAAAGGCATGAAGCGGTTTTCTTTAACATTATTGAACTCTTTTTAGATGCAATGTAAAAAAAAAAAAAAAAAGAAGCTGCATTCATTTACTAGATTACTAGATATATTATTGTTATTATGGTTATCCTTAGGAAATTGTAAAATTGAAAAAGACAAAAAATTTACTTTTTTAATAGAGGAATGAAAAAAAAAAAAAAGCTGTGAAAAAGCACCAAATGCACCCCCCCGCCAAAACGATCTTCACAACACCTGACTTGGGAGATTTGATTCAACAAAACAAAATGCAACCTGTGACAAGTAATCCGTTTGTTTTTCCCACTTGGCTTTTATCAGCTCTCATAGCAACTTACCCTGAGATCAATCACCCTGTTGTCCAGCTTGGTGTCCTGGTTGACTGTGGCTCTGCCTTCCTAAGGGCAAACAAACAAAACCAAAAAAACAGGCTTTATCACATCACCAATAGACCCTCGGGCTATGAATTATTCAACAACATAACTGCCGAGTACATCGCAGTGGAAGTAGGAGGTCAAGTGTTTATAGTTTACAGGGGGGGGGGGGGGGTTGTTTGTTTTTTAAACCCCATAAGTATAAAAATATCAGAAAAAATGATGATGGGCAAGTTTAAGGATTAAAAAGCTATTAGTCTTTAAAACCTCCCTATAGGTTTGTATTCATTTCTGGAATAAAACACTGAGCGCAGCACAACTGCCATCTTCATACAGCTTAAACACATATAATGAGAGGAACATTCAGTCCCCCAAAGCTGTAACTATTACAGGGTCAACGGTAATAAAATACATCTGGTGTGAGACAACAGTGAGGACGGAGAAAAGAAACAAACTGGAAAACGTAAATATTTCATCACAGGGGGAGCCACTGCTTCCAGGGTCATGCATGTCAAGTTTCCTGAGAGGACCCGCTGGGGTTTGAGCTAATAGTCTGTGTCGCCACATCCTGCTCCAAACTGCCTCATGCAGGGCCACTAACTGTTTGCTGGGCGGACAGTCAGCAAGGCAGAGCGTTTGGGACCGCTGTCTCTGGGGAAGGCAGGTGCACCTACAAGCGTGACTGACGTGACGAATCGCAACTAGAAAACACCCGGTCTGCTGCAGACAACAAGTGTTTTGGATAAACAGCGATTGGAACTCAGATGCCTTTGGTGTCGTGCGCACAAATGATATGGCGATAAATCAGTTTGTTATTAGATATAATTGACCAAAACCTAAAAGGGAAAACAATAGCGACCGGTATGTGACAATTTAACATGTGCATCTGTGTTCACCAAAAATACAAGCAACTTTTAGGCGGATGATCAGGCTGCGTTGTTTATGACGCTTTAATTATTTAATTGCATTGTAAATAGTTTGCTGAGATGAGCTCTAGATGCAAGGTGAATACCAAACACCAGAAATAATCATGATTTGCAATAAATAAACAGTTTATAAAAAAGCCAAAGTTTTCTGAATATGGTGGATGAGACAAAGCAAGTACTGATTCAATCAGTTATGTTCACCAGTGCGCATCCTGTCCACAATTTCTGAACCTTTTGGAAGTACAACGCCTTTTTCAGGATTTAAAACATAGCCTCAGACTCTAAATTTAGACCCTGCAGCTATTGTGTTTAATGAAATCTTACAGCTTTGCCGTAAGAGCAAACCACCTGTTTCAAAGGCATGGAATTGTCAGAGCAATTTGAGAGGCTGCGGCTAACGTACTTCAACCAGGCAGACTCCTCTCCACTGGATTTGGGCAGATCTATAGTTATTTAATAGATACCGAGTTGCAACCAATGAATAACAAGACATAATTTACAAAAACAAATTTAAAAGAAAGAATAATGTCTTAAATTCAATCAACACACAAACAACTGCTGTGAGCAGTATTGCATTTAGAAAGCGATTTACAACCCACAACAGCAGCCTCAAAGTTTTAACAACCATTATTAACCACATAAACCGTGGCTGAGAGAAAGAATGGCTTTTTAAATGCATCATGATACTCTAAAAATGATTCAGCATCGATGCACCATTCCTTAATTGGAATTCAGAGGAGTCCCCAAACACTGGCTGCTGGCTCTTGTAATCACTGTGTGATGAAATCACCATTTGCATGAAGAAGGGCGAGTCAAACAAGGTGATTAAGTACAATTACCCCATCTTTGATTCTGCCAAAAACACCAATCTTTAGTCTTTTCACTGGAAAAACAGCTTCGCTTTGAAGGGTAAAGTTAGTTCACTGCATCAATATGCTTTAATAATTTGACACTGATGATTAAGACAAGCTGGGAGTGTTAATTATCATATATTTCATTGATATTTTATGGTGCGAACAAACCTATCTACACACGCTGTGAGTCGAGGGCTATTTTCAGACTTGGCAACTTGCATTGAAACAAACTGGCATGAGCGCTTTAGTAGTATGGCCCATTTGTGGAAGTGTGATTGCTGCCATCTAAACCCTGATGAGCAACAAATGAGCAGACAGGGTGTTTAAAAAGTGAATCTCAGGCTGCTTTCAAACTGGATGCAGGTTAACCCAAGTATGACCACAACATGATCCAAATGTGTGTGAAAGGCGCTGGAGCCCATCTGCCTGCTCAGCCTCTGAAGACCTTCATATGCTGAAACTGACCCATTAAGCAGATATTTGAAACTGGTCAGGGTCTGTGGGCATTTCACAATTTCACATTAATGGCAGACCTGGTTTTAAATCACAAATGACATGCTGCAATGGCAGCGCCTGAATATCATTGAAAAATGTCATCTCTAGTGACGATACGTTATTATAATGATGTTTTAACATTGTAGTTGAGTTGTGTCACTTTTAACTACTGTTCATAGAGCAGCCATTAAAGGAATGACCCATTACCATCCCTGGAAGGTAGAGAGGTCAGCTGATCCTGTTCGCCAAGCCAATTCAACACACTAATCTCACAACAACCAACACTGAATAGAATTGGTCGATGAGTGAATGAGTGAAAGCAACTTTCACCAGAAAATTTCCATTTTAGAAACTGAAAATGCCATCCGATTACTTGGATATGGGAACTATGTTCTTGTATGTTAAAGAACACATTAAAGTTCCACTCCAAATTTTTTTTTTTTCCTCTTTTTGCCCTGAAACTGAACTATTTTATTTTGTTGTTATTGAGATCCGTGGCAAACGTTCAAAAATCAAGTTCTCCATCTGTAGCTGATAGCATTGTTTGGTTGCATCTGGTGCTCCTCACTGATTACCGTGATGAAGGTGCAGGTATCTCCTCTGCACTAAACAGCAGCACCAGCTTACGGTAAGTTTCAAACAAGTCCAGAACACACACTCAAATAAATATGTCTCGGTTATTGTTAAACCGGGGCCTTTGACAGTATTTGATCAAGTTCTTAAATTATACAACTGTGGAGTGAGAAAAACTAAAATACCATTTTGTTTTCTGTTTGGACTTTGGTGTTTGGAAAACAAGTATGGAAAACATCTCTAATGAATGGACCCGTATATTTGACAAAAACAGCTTAGTGTAAGATTCAATGAAGAGGAGTGTGAGGATGACAGTTGTTTTGGGCCTTGCTGATGAATGTCTAAGCTGTCCGAATGGTGAATGGTGCATACTTATCAGGACTTTAATCACACACTGAATCCTCAAGTGCTGAGCATGGCTTCATGGAAACAAATGGATGAATCAATGAATCATTTGCATTTCTGTGCAGAAAAAAAAACAAACAAGGCTGGAGTGTTTCCTGTTGTGATGATGTTGGACGAAGAATGTTTGCTTGCGCGCTCTCCCTTGACTCACCTCCTCTCCGTCTCCATCAGGCCTGACAGCATCCTCCAGCTGCAGAGGAAGACGAGCCTCAGCTTGGCTGATGACAAAAATCTGAAAAGGGAAGAAAACAACAAGCCAATGTTTCTATTAAGGCTGCTTCGACGTGGGGAAGTACCAGGCTTTTACGTACAGACTGAAAACGTCAAAGTGAAACAGAGAAATCTCATCTGTTCAAACCTTGCCTGTGTGAGAACCTGAGAATCTGATAAAGCCGTTAGATGCACATGCCTGTCAGCAACCACACAGAAACAACCTACGTTATACCAACTGCATTAAGCTGAGAAAGCACAGTGCCGACTGCATCGAGTGCTGCTGGAAGTACGCGCTGTAGGGTGAAGAGTTCAAAAGGAACTGCGTTTATTCCCAATAGCTCAAGGTAGGTGTGAGGGGAGGAAAATAAAGGCTGCACGCTTTTCTTCCCAACTTTACATAGCGTCTGTGTCTTTCTTTCTTAGGCTTAGAAAAGTAAGTGTCATGAACACATTAGAAAAGAGAATTATATTAAAATATATAAGCTGGAAAACTATACGAAGCCTCCAATAAGAAACAAGAATGATGTATATTCGTATTTTTTCATCTATTTTATGGAGCATATCAGAGTCATTAATTATTAATTAATTATTCATCATTAATCCTAGGAGAAAATCCCAGACAGTGCCACTTCACATAGTAGTCATTTATGGGAAATACAATAAAATTATCAAATATTGAATAGCTAAATACTAAATAGAATAGACTAAATAAGTTAAATATCAGTATGTAAATGGTGACGCATAATATTATGAAAAAATCTAATGTACAACGTTCCCAAATTAACGAAATCAGCCCACTTCTGCTTTGTCATGGCCAACTAATGCAGCATGAGGTCTGTGCAATCACTCCTTCAAACAGATAATTTTTTATTTAAAACAGGAAAAGTCAAAAACAAAATCTATACTCCAACACATATATTTTTATTTTCATACCTTTAATAAAATGATCCAAGTCGCACACTGATTTACACATACTTTGATGAACAAAACGAAGTTGAGTGTGTTTTTCTGTTAGTTTGAACTGTACTCACAAACTGTGACAATCTATTCCAAGAAGAACACCTTTCTTGCAAAAAAATACTGAGAAAATGAAGAGAACAAAAACACACCTCATGACAGGATTTTTTTTTTTTTATATCACTCTTTGCAGCTTTTCTTCACACTTTCATGAACGTGCTGCAATGTACTGTACCCATGCAAGACACCTGTGTACTTCCTGTGTGAGGAGTTTTAGAAGCTGCTCGAGTAATATGAAAAACAAAAGCTCCAGTCTGAGTGCAATATTGTAATACATATTTAAACGCAAGACTGTGTCAGAGAACAAAGGTGAAATTGAAGAGGGCACGTGTACTAATTGCTGCCCGACTGTGTGTAGTAAAAGCATGCCAACCCTCTCGATGTGAAGCTCCACGTCCTGCTGGGAACAGCTCTCAATCTTCTGCTCCACTTTCCTCACCACTGCCTCCACGTCGATGATGCTCTCCTTCGTGATGCTGGCAGAGGGAATCAAGAGGGAGAGTTCAAACAAAGCACTTCACTTATAAAACAAACTCTAAAACTGTAATGAACCCACATTTGCAGTTAAGCTTTTTACATGGTGCAATGTGAAGGAGACATGACTGTGCCATTTCTGACCAAGTCCTGTTTTGTTTTTTTTTCATGATCACCCCATAAAATGCAACTACGACAATGACATTTTCTGAA
Organism: Blennius ocellaris; assembly: GCF_963422515.1. Lineage (NCBI taxonomy): Eukaryota > Metazoa > Chordata > Actinopteri > Blenniiformes > Blenniidae > Blennius > Blennius ocellaris. Next base: position 11,093,363 of record NC_137655.1, on the reverse strand, counting down.
AACGAGAGGAAGGCTAGTTGATATGCCACATGAATCGTGCCTTGAATAATAGGCTGCATATTGATCTAGTGGTTACCACTCTGGCCTCACATTGAGACAATGACCTGTTCACCTCCAGGTTTGGGGACTTTATGTGTGGGTTTTCTCCAGATATTCTGGTTTCCTTCCATAGTTCAAAAACAAAGAGGTTAATCTGTGCGTTTAAATTGCCTATAGGTTTGAAAGTGATTGATTGTGCGTTTATCGCCCAGTTTTTCCCTGTGATGCCCTGGTGACCTATCCAGGGAGTACCCTGCCTCCACCCACTGTCACCCACTGCGATCGGCTTCAGCCCCCCCAACGACCCTGAATTGGATAAAGCTGTATACAAGATGGATGAATCACAATTATTGTTACTTTTATATTCCTTCCGTCACTATGGAACCATAAAGGACATTTTATGAGAGAAATACAGAATGACTGACCAATTGCAGACAAGATTTACGAGCATGTTATATATTTGTAACATGAGCATCTTGCTATAAAAACACACAGTAGGCCTGAAGAACTGTCAGCTATTGAACATTTCTTGGAAAAAGAGACAGAAAGACTCGCCACACATTTTCTGACTATTAAAAAGCCATCAGCAGAGGAAATATTCAGTCTTAAAAGAGTTCAAATTGATCAAATGTTCACTCTCACCACACTATTATAATTTCTTTTCTTTAAAGTGTGTTCTGTTATGTTTCGGTCTTCAGAAAAACACTGACGTGATGGGATAAATGGGATAACATTGTTACAGGGGTCCTATCTGGGTCCAACTCTCTATGAAACTGTTTGGCAATTAAAGTGGTAGCATCCAATTTCAGGGCAGATTACAGTAAGGTGCATAACTGCGCAGCTCAGATTGGCTTAATAACTTTATATCAGCCACAAAGGACAAGAAGTAAATAAACAGAAGCAGCAGAGCTGCAGGGGGATTTGTGAGCTTTGAGAGAACTTTCATCATACTGCGGCTCTTGGGAAGCATCCAGCTCTACAACAGAAACACTCGGAGGCTGAGAGCGAAGGTGAGACTTTCCCCATTTTACATACAAGGGAAAGTTAACTACAGTTAATTAGAGGACGCTGGTTTTTCAAAACAATGCCCCATTTTCAGTTCTCCGGCTCCAGAATGAAACTAAAGGCAATCATCGGAGATGTGGGGAGTGGCGCCTACCGTCATACAGCTCTAAACCAGATGGGAAAGCTGCTGTAATCCTTCTCTCCTGCTCATTAAAACACAGTAATGAGGGAGTGAACGCCGGGGTTCTGCTGTCCCTTCAGCCCCACGACAGCTGCCACTGTAGTCCTTCCCGTCTAGTCAGATCAGTCAGATAAATAAATCCCCACGTTAATAACCTTCGCTGCAGGGCCCATAGAGTGACGAAAACACAGAGTTCAAACTGTGGTGGAAACGGACAGAAAAATAAATAAAAAACCAAGACTGACATTTGAGAGCATCACAAGGGGGACAACATGCGTCTGTGAGCAAAGATTGCCAGATCACTTTTGCAACTTTGCTGGCTTGATCTGTCCCTCTTCTTCATTTTCATCCAACGTATGGTGTGCAGGGTGCTGAAGCCGGACTCAGCTTACAGTGGTCAGAGGCAGAGTACACCTAGACTGAGGACAGGTCGCCATTCAATCACACAGCCAACACAGGAAGAAAGTTGCTACACGGACTAACTAAACAAAGAGTCACAAATTAGCTTTAGACTTTGTTATGGAAATGCATTCCCACAGAGATAACATGGAGCTCCTCGCAGAAAGGCCCACAGCCACAAACTGGTTTAAATATTGTAAGAACATTGGTAATATTTGAAATTTTATTACAACTACAATCGCTTAAATTCCTTTGAGTCTGCACACAGACTCACAGTGATGTTGCAGAGAGCCGAGAATCTGCCCATTTCATCATTAACATATCTCGGCAACATAAAAAAAACCAAAAAATAAAACAAGTACTACCAAAGATGACATAGGAACTACCCATAAAATAATGGTAGACATAATCCCTCAACCGGGTAAAACCAGCTTTCAGAGGCCACAAATATAAACTAGAATAAACAATACACAAATATCAAGTCCAAGCCACTTGAGACAACAAGTCCTGAAGTCAGCCTATTCTTCTGAAAGTTTTTCAACCAAATACACTTTCTGCTGGACAGAGGTCAGGAAATTAATCCCGTGCCTTACAAGTCTCAACCAGAAAAACGTTTTTTGTTTGATGCTATATGACAAGGGTGGGAATCTTTGGTCATTGTGAGAGCACAAAAAAAAATTTCAGGTCAAATTTTGCAAAAGCAATTCCACCACAGGGATATGCAAGACTTCTGGTTGCATCTTCAATAAAAATAACTATAGGTTTGTTGTTGAAGTATGGAACTTGATACTTCTTACCTAAAAATGCATTACAGCAATTACAACTGATATTTGGTCGAATGTTGTTAGTATGACTTTCCTCGTCAATTCCCCTTTAAACACGTAAATAAGGGAATATGGCTGATGAGAGTTACTTTTCATAGGAGTTATTAAAGAGTTCATATCCGCACAGATATAGATTGAAAATAGGAGCTTTGAAGACATACAGAGGCAAAATAACACTATACAGTCAGGTGAAAACATGTTATTTCTTCTATATGTGATAGTATTGTGACATTAACAGTAAATATGCCCCTGACATGACAAACACATTCTAAGTAAAAATCCATGTATTATTGTGATGTTGTGCATGTAAAATGTTACAAAAATAGATTTGATAAAATTGTAAGTCACTCAAAAGAAAAGGTACAGTATGTGCTCTGGGAGTGCTTTTGATTTTTGAGCCTGCACAATTTCTCCCAACAAAGTCGACAGTGGCACGGACTGCAGCCTATATATTTGATACGTACTTATTGTTCACAAAAGTGAAGTTTGAGATAATATCATGTATGGGTATGTAAAATAAACGGCATTACTTGCTACTTTAAGTGTGTCTAATTAAGGACACAACCTGGAGAATCTTATAACAGCAGGACACAAACCTGCAACAACTGATCCCAAGAAAGGAAGTCCACCTAGCAATCATGTCAACACCTGGGCAAAAACAGCCCTACAATGATGTAAACAAGCTGCATCTGAGTTAATGTGTTCAAATGCACATCAACAAAGAAGCCACCCAACAGGTCAGACTGTTGTCTGCTGTCCCAGCGCGGCTCTGCCACAGTGCTTTGCTACTTGACACTCGGCACTCCTGAGGTACTTGAGTGCCACAAATCCAGAAGATCACTTAATTAAACCAAACAAGTGGGCAGAAGATGACTTGGACATACAATACATGAAAGAAAACCCTCCCCACAATGTCATCCCCATCATCAGCGCCATAATGAGAGGATTTCCTTGTAATCCTGGGTCTCGCTCAGCTCGTCAATCATCACATAAAGTGTGTGAGATGAGAAGTCCGGCAGAAAACCATGGGAACAGTCTCCATGGTTTATAGAGGAAAAACAGCAAAAGCCCAGAACAAGGTAGCAAAATTAAGAAACCCTCAGGGTTACAAAGTTACAATGCAACTTTGCATTTTCATTGTTTTGATGCAATACTTGGTTGTCTTAGCAATTCTGTGTCATCACTTTCAGTTGCTCTGTTTTTAAGTGGCAATGTATTTACACAAACCATACAATATTGCCCCACCAGATTGAGGAACTAACACAAATGAAACATAACACTGTTGTATATTGACGCAAGTACTCTGTACCTGTCAAGTTTCCTATCACATTTGGTTTGTTTGCGAACCCCTTTATAACCTGTGTGCCATTTTGTTCTGTCAGCCGTGTCTCAGTTCCTCTTCGCAGGTCACCTTAAAGGAGCTGAGGCACACTTGGGTCTTTGTGACACTTGTTATGAAGTGGGGTCAGTGTGATCACACAGCTGAGGGCAAGACTTGCATTTGAGCTGCTGTGACTGCAAATGTGTTTCTGTGTTGGGCTCCACTTCTCTGGAAAACCAAGAAGCTCCTAGGCTTTTGTTCATGAAAAGTGATAACAGCAAGTGTGTGTGTGTGTGTGTGTGTGTGTGTGTGTGTGTGTGTGTGTGTGTGTGTGTGTGTGTGTGTGTGTGTGTGTGTGTAATACTAATTTATGCACAAGTGGGTAGTCATCAAACATTTAGTAGCTCAGTTTTGTTTACATAGGGCTCAGGCAGGTGTGTACATCAACACCATCACTCCTCATTAAATCTTGTTTTCCCACCCCAACAAATCTGGATAGCTCAAAGGAATAGAGATGCATTCAAAGCCAAAACCCATATTTTACAATCAAACCTCTTGACTATATCATGTTGGAACTCATATTTTTAAAGGGCTGGGCCTGAATATTCGGTTTGTTGAGGTGGTATCCGGATATTAATTTTGAAATCTGAATATTTGACGTCACCACCTCCGGCTCGCTGCAACGTTCCTCGACTTTCACTTTACACAGAGATGGACCTGCCGCCCTATTTGATTCAAAGGTTGTCTGCCTGGATGAGCATCTGCGCCAAAGGCGGAAAAGTCGACAGAAAGGCATGGCCAGGACAATGCTGCTGTGCCACTGCCAAAAAACACAAACAAACCAAAAAAAAAAAAAAAAACCACAACAGGAGATATCCACGCTATTACTGTCAGACTCAGAGAAAGTTTCATTGAGGCAAACTTGGTATTGCGTAGAGCCAGGGACATCTCGTGTCCCAACAGTCATCATTCTGGAAGAGTAATCCATCCACTCAAACATTTTTGTGTGTTGAATAAGTGTTTGTAAATTGCTTCATAAATATATGTTGCATCCGAGTTTCAATTTGAATTTAATTTACAAACGAGCCCCTTCATGGCCTCTAAGCGTCCACTTGCAGTGTCAGCAGTATCCCCCCCCCGGGTCCATTATTTCTTTTAATAAAGTGCACATCCGCCGATAGTCGTGTCCATTCATAGACCAACAGTAATTAGAAACAATTTGGCTGCAAACATGAGTAATGATGCTTGGCTCTCAAGTATTTCTTCCTCCTCTGATCCACGCGGCTGTATCAACCATCTAGACAGGAACTGCTCCATTAAAACGCTGCTGTATTCCACCCTTTTAAAAGCCAGCTTTTGCCGTCAAGTGAAAAATGATTGATTGCCACACCCTCCGCTTTCCTCAGAATGTGTGAAAATGGATCAGCAGATGATTAGGGCCCCTGGATTTTCCCACCATTGTTATTTGCCCTCTCTCACAGGAAGAGTGGTCTCCGTACTCACTTTGCAGCAAACTTGACCATCTGCTTGCTGGCACGGTCCCCCACTGCGACCAGCGCCTGCACGTTGAACTGCTGCTGACGCAAAACCAAGAAGCATTGCTTCCCTGAAAGCAAAACAAGCAAACACAACATAGTATCAGCTGGGCTGTTAGGATACACTTATTAACAAACTTGTCACAAAAACACCTTGGGCACTCTGTCTGAAGCAGATTGTTGGGTTAAAAAAAAAAAAAGGACACGTGGGACTGGAGATGAAAACACTTTCCTCCAGCTTTCACGATCAGGTGAGGTGTCAAACATTTGCAAACAGAGTCATCTTTGAAAAAACTCTCTGGGAAGAGAGGGTGATTGCTACCTTCCTATCAAACTATACACACACAAATACATCTCAGGAGAGTGTAAACAAGTTAGCAAACACAACCTCAGGGTAGCAGATAGTTGGACCACCCAGGTACTTGGATGTTTGTTGCCTGTGAGAATAGGAGGGTAGTGAGGATAACAGCAACACCAAAAAATCCCACCAACAGATGCAGCTCATCCTAAACTCAATCAGGATGTTATTCAGTTCACACGGACATCCTACAGCGAGCAGAGAGAATGAAGTTACAAGTGGAGAGGAAGTGACTCTTGGCTCTGGAAGTTATCTGGAGAGGAAATGGCTCAAAGACCATCAGCAGTGAGATTCGGACCACATCTACGGTGACAGACAGCACAACAGAAAGGGACAGGCTGGATGTTTCATACAAAGGTGCAACAACCAGGTAAAGCTCAGTGGGTTCATTGTATTCAAATAGAGCAGCTTCATGGCAGCCAGGAGATACAACACAGCAAGGAGAGGTTATCTGATCCTCCAGTTGGCAGTGACATGCTCGTCTGACAATGATATCAAAAACACCCTCAGGTTGCCACACTTTAACACGGAGAGGATGGAAAAAAACAGGTTATGCATCAAAGGGGAAAAATTTTTTGAAATGGGGTGTACAGTAAGGGAAAAAAAATAGGAAAAAGTGCAAGTCAAGTCCAATCAAACAGTAAATGTTATACAGGAAATGTTGACATTTATTGTCATTGTAATAAAACCAGCATGTTTCACTTTTGGATTTGAAGCTGCAGAATGATGGCAGTAAGAAATCTAGCAACCTTCAGCGCCAGCTGCTATTGCTGTTTGATCTTTGAAGAGAAAGGAGCGCTGTGGAAAAATGGCCCGAGGGCAGATGCTTCATTTTTTCCTGGGTAGAACATTGAGGATTAGTGGAGGGGGCATCTTCATCTTGGTTGTCTGTTTTGCAACAAAATGTGCTTGGGGTTAAAAAAAAAAAAAAAAAGGTGAAATGGGGGAGGTAGGAGATGATCTCACCTTTGGCTCGGCTGGTGTGGACTCGGGCGCGCAGCCAGATCAGCTGGTCAGCTTTCTCGGGGGTGAGATCTTGGATTCGTACCAATGTCCTGTCTGTCTCACGCAGACAGAGAAACACACAGACGCACCAATATTTGATTACTTCAAAGAACTTTGTTTCCCCCCCCTATCCCATCTACTCCTCCCTACACACTTCCAGAGGCACAAAGAAAGTGAATAAACAAGCATGTGCATGTGTGGGACTGCGCACAATAAAACGCTCAAATTACAGGCAAGTCTGACAAATAGGACACACGAGGAGGCCTGCTGAAAGCTGTCCAACTCAAACTATTCTCTGCAGGCTTCATGACAAATTGACTCCAGTTTCACCTGTATCACTCAGTCATGCTTACTCCACATCAACAGAGAAGGCAGACCGTCGAGGTTACGACAGGGAAAGCAGTCGCCCGTTTGGCTGGGAACTCTGCGTCAACCCACATAAAAGCCCTCAGTCTTCAGCCTCGAGACCCCCCCCATCCACATCCCTACGGCTGTACTTGGCATGCAGGTGAGGGAGGCCCCACTTTGTCTGCTGCCACTGGAGCTGAAAAAGCATCCAGACAGATGGACGTCGTCAGCAGGTCGGCCTGACTCACTCATTCGTCATGGAGTTATCAGGAACTACTAGTTTCTGCTGTTTATCACTGACATCGCCAAAATTGTGACGAGAGAGGACACCAAAGGCATATCTTAATGATGGTTATCACTTGTAATCGTGTTAAATCGGTTTGTTTGACAGCGAGATGAAGGGCATGCGAGAACTTCTGGATCGGCACGTCATCCTCCCAAAAAAATGCTCTGCGCACCGATGTACGTTGTTGATAAATGCACGGGTACAAAGATTTCTGTGCCACATATTTCCCAATAAGGGAAATGACTGGCGTTGTTGTTGTGTATTCAATGTAATATACATAATGTGAGGCTCAGCCCACCTGTTGTGACCTTGTACAGAATACATTACTCTTGATATTTTCAAGCATAATTTTCTTCAAATATTACCCACAATGTCCAATGAACAATCTTTTGTCAAATCCATTTTTAAATTAGCTGCCATCCTGTGAGACAAAAGACACACCAAGATAAAAAAAAATTAAAAAAAACTTCTTTTAAGCTTTTTAAGCTTCTTTCAAACTGAATATTATGCAGTGTCCAGATAAGACAAATAATCATTTCATTTGAAACAATATTAAAAGATCTTAGGTCAAAAACAAGTTTTTATATTGACTGTTATGCATTTGTTACAGTTTGCCACAAGTAATGTGTCGTTTCTTGTGAAATACTGTACATGTATTATATATAAATATCTTTCTACACACATAGCTGTCTTTGACACTTTGAAGACTATAGGTACAAAAGAGAACAAATAGCAACCATACAATAAAAACTGCATTTTCAGTGTCATCGATGTAATGTGACACAAAGAGGAAAAGAAAAACTGTTGAGGATTCCAGTGTCGCATATTAATAAAACTTCAGTTGTGTTTCCACCACATGTTGTAGCTTCAAATCACCTCTGCTGAAAGCTGTAAATGGTGGGAAGAGCCCAGTTAATCACTTCATATGAACTTTTCATTCTTATTCGATTGGCCTCATTGAACATAAGAACAAGATGAACGTTCGGCAGTGCGGAGTCCTGCTGAACAAAATTACTTAATTTCCTTGGTAAAAGTGTTTGACCAACGATTGGCCCAAAGAGAATCAAATATCACAAACAAAAAAAAAACCCACAAAAAATAAATAAATAAATAAAATCTAAATAATTCAAAATGCCCATTCCTGCTTTAACAGACATATTTGGTATATTTTATTGCACTAGTTCATTGTTGTTGAGTTCTAACTATGTCAATCAATTGAATGGGTGCAGCCGTTCTTTTTGTTGTGTTTTTAATTGTGCTACGTTACACTTTCACCCACGAAAGCTGCTCGTTGTTTACTGCCACTCTAAAGCAGACCGGTGGAAACGACCGTCAGTGGAAACAGTGAAATCAAAGAGAGCTGGTACACTGTGGTAGGAAATATGCTTTTGGTTGAGCTGATGGGGGCAGAAAGTGAAGATACTAACCCACTTTCTGCTGGGACTGCACCATGGCTGAGACTCCATAGCGGTCCTTGGCAAAGTCCTAATGGGTGGGTGTGGGTGGAAAAGAAACAAAACAAAACAACATCTCAGCAGTGGAAATAATGTGTTGAACCATGAAATCAAACCTCACTCCCATTTACTATATGCACATGATCCAAATTGTATAGTTGTTTACAGATATGGTTTTCAACACAATTCTCTGTCTACATCTGAGATAACAACTAGAACAAATAATTATTCTTATGGATTTAAATTACCCACCAAATCAAGATGAAACTGTGTAACAAGATACAGACACAATGTGTTTAACAAGCAGGTAAATCAAGACAAAACAAGTTTGGAAATAGAAAGGCAGAACTGGACTACGAAAACGAGCACGGTGATCTTTCCAGGATACTTACATCCTCCTCTGTGCTTTGTTGTTCAGCCGCCTGAAACAAAGAGACAGTGGGGATTTTTAAGGCATCACCAACAGCCAGGAAATAATAACAAGCGAACAATCCATTAAACTCAGAAATACCAAAATTTATAATATGCATCCCACTTCAAAAAAAGAAGCTTAAAGCGTTTTGCTACAACAGTCATGTAAATTGTGTTCTCATCTTCTGCTATCAAGAATTTGAATAACATTAATAAATCATAGCTGGGTCCTACAGCCAGGCTTTAGATCCCTGCAATGCACAGCTTTTCTCTTCCACACATTGCTCCAACGCATCATACACAATGAGTAATGGCAGCAAGAGATATTGCTTTGTAATGGGAGCAGCGTAAGTGGACAGATATTCTTTATCTGCACACTCACTTCCAGGCAAATGACTTCCAGAGTATGACGAGATCGAGTCTTGGCAAAGTTACAGTTCCATTTTCTATGCAAATTGATATTGGTGTCTGGAAATGGCTGGTGGCGGTGGAGTGAATTGGAATCACCCATCCTCGATATGATAATCCAGTCACATGATGGATGACATTGCAGCCTATGATCCAGTGAATAGAGGCCCGCTACAGCCAAGGAGCAACCCAGCCACATCGCTCCCACAGAAGTGACAAGTGATAGCAGTGAAAAGTGCACAACAGAAAATAACCCGGCTAACAGTCACTCAATAAACATTCAACTCTGCTTTGAGGTCTCCCTCAGGGCAGCACACACTGCACCACACTGACGTGAGCAGCGATAGCCGGTGGATTACACGGTGACAGCGCCTGATTCTTCAATAGAAATGCTGACTGGATGAATTCAGAGAGATTGGCTGCTGCTTTCACCGCTGAAAACTACTTGAGTCGTGACACTGCATCGCGCAGGCTGCCAAACTAGATGACATATATTCTGGAGATCTGTCCATCGATCCCTCTGCTAGAGCACTTTATACATTTCGGGGTTAGAAGGGGTGAGAGCTGATCCCAGCAGACTATAAGCAAAGGCAAGGTACAGCCTGGGCAGATCACAGGGAAACAACCACGCACTCACATTCAAACCTACCGGCTATTTAAAGCCACAGATTAAGCTCAAATGGATGTTCTGCATTGTAAGGAGAAAACCCACGCACAAGAAATGCATGCAAACTTCACACACCAAAGTCTCAGTTAGTCTTTCACTGGAAACATGCCCAAAATAAGAATCTTCTATATTTTCTAATACAAAGGAGGAAAAACTTAACCCTTGATCGGTAAATGTTACATTTGATTTGAAAATCATTTTGGAATAAAAGAGACTTTTTCAATCCAAGCTGCTTTTAATCCAGTACGAGGTGTTTACAGGGTATAACGATGTGAGTTGTCATGTCAACTGCTGGTGTTGGTCTACGGTGCATTATTAAATCCAAATCTTTCCAGCAGCTTTCAGTTTACTTTATTCTTTCATTTTGCAAGAGGGCATTCCATTCTTTTCTGGTAGATTTAACACTGAAAGAGAAAACGGAGCAATTTTTGCAGCTTATGCAGCAGCTGAACCCCAAACTTATGGAGCAGCTGGGGAATGAAAAGCATCAGCTCCAGGAACTAAAATCTGCTGCGACACAATCTCTGATCCGGATCATGAAAACTCAAAGTAAGGAAGTTGAAAGCTGGGGTCATAGTAAGGACTCTCCTCACAGCGAGAAGATCCCAGAGCTTAGTAAGCTTTCTGTGGAAAGTTTGCATGTTCTCCATGTGCGTGCGTGGACATGGTTTACCCCACCTTTCACTCAAAGTCAGCTCTGTGTGGCCCTAAGTTTGTGGATAGATGCAACAAACTTAATCTTCCAGAGTTATTCAATGCCGACAATTGCATTGCTGAATCATTACGCAACACAAGAAATCCTACATCTAAATGTAGGCCATTGCTCTATTGATAAAAAATTCTCTTATATATCTAGATAGCCAGCACTCTAGGAAAATACTTATACAAGTATTGCAACGTTGAATTTGTTGTATAGACCTGGGTTTGGGAAAAAAAAATCACTACTTTTGTAAATCTATCCAATTTCATCACAAAGACCCAGTCCACAGATCAATGGCGAGCTACGGAAGGTACAAACAAATTCATTCGTTCATTAGTTACTGGGATATTACACAGCTATGTTGGCAACAGTAACTGATACACATGCTTTGGTGGATATAAAGAAACATACTTGATCTGCATGCCTGCACGCGTCTTTGCCAACTTGTGTCAAGTCTGCAAGGCACACTGAAGCCCACAAAGATATCTGAAACCTTTGTAATATGAGGGAACCTGGCTGACGACCAATAAGGTCTGTAGGTGTAATTTGGTGATCAACAGTGTGCAGGATGTCTGGGTTATGGAGTTTATGATCCAACTCATTCATTCATTCAGCTTCACGGCGCGACCTCCACCGTGCTAAATTGTTTTTAAAGAATGTCAAGGAGTGTTGCCCTCTGCGTTGAAGAAAATAGCACTTTGTTTGGGGAGACATAAACATGGCCAAAACGACAGGAATACTTAAACAATGGACACCCTGGCCCCCCTGTCGACGAACCAACACCGCTGGACCTACAATGCCCAGCGGATCATCACGTCACAGGCTTTTACCAGCTGTGAAAAAAAATAAAATAAAAAGAGGGGAAAGCGGATGCGAGACAAAAAAAGAGTAAAAAACAAGACCTGCTTGGCTTGTTTCTCAGCCTTCTTTGCAGCTTTCTCTGCTTCCTTCTGCTGTTTCTTCAGACCTTTCTTTGACTGGGCCTGCTGCTCCTCCTCAGTCCTGAAACAGGAAGAAACACACTACATAAACATTTAAGTCAGCTTCCACCTCCCATGCCTCCTGCATCCCACAAGGAAGTAGTTGACTGCCTGGGAAAATTAATTCTGAGCCATCACCGACTCTGGCTTTTAAGTCTGTTCTACCTTTAATCCCATTGTTGTCCCAAACAAAAACAGCTGTAGCCCGTGTGAATGGAGCAATGGGAGTCTGGAGAGCAGCTAAAAGCAGCGATTTCAGAGGGTCAGATTAGCAAGATAAACACTGCAGGTTCAAAGAAGACAACAGTCTGTCCAACACTTTCTAATCCATTAAAGCATTTGTGAAGCGTAGATTATCCCATTATGATAACATTGTGTCTTATCGGAAAGTAAAGTTTTTTATTTGTTTACTGAAAGGACCACAACTCAGTGCAACAGAATGCTGATCAGCATATGAGATTTGCCTGTAATAAAATGTGATTTGTTGCAGCAACAGGGCAACAGAGAAACACTCCACTTCTATCTTGATGTAACAAATTGATATCCAAGCTAAAAGATATAACTGATGATTCAAGTTATTTTGATTGTCAAAGTTAACATAAAAGTAGATCAATAGCAATGGTGATATTGAAACTCAAAGTGTAAAAGGGAAGTATGTTAACAAACATCAGCACAGCAGGGCAGTGTCAGTGGATAATTGATCAAAGGCCAAAAGGAGATATAAATGAAACAGCAATAAAGCAGCAGATCATACATGAAATCCTATAAACAGTTGGAACATAGCACATCTCTATCAACTCCTTCTACTCCTGCTGCTCGGTTTCCGAGGTGAGGCCAGGTGTCTAGACCTGGAGGAAGCTCCTTTTCAGTCGTAGGAAATAACAAGGACCAAAGGGCAACTATGAATAGCAATAAAACACAAAAATTACTCCATATTATGACTTCCACAGAAGGAAATCACACCAAATTTGAACCTCCCCCTCAATTGTAGTTCAGTTGGGGAGGTAATATATATATATATTGAGCGTGTGCGTGTGCGTGTGTGTGTGTGTGTAAAGCACATTATGGAATGTGCTCTACAACAATAGACGTGTTGATTATTTCTATATCAATGCAAATATAAATCAAGCACTGAATTCTGAGCCTCATCCCAATACAAGACAATCTATATTTTACCAGTTGAACGACATATTTCAAACCGACTCCATGAGCAATCCATCTGAAACACCTCTCAGCGACCCAATGGTACGTTTGTATTCAAGCTGTGTTTTCAACCTGTACTACACCGACATAAGGCGAGGCAGATCAGGTAAGCTGTACTGCGGCTGATTTTCTTTTTTATATACGATCAACAAGTCGGCTGCATTCGTCAAACTGGATCGACAATTGATTTCAGCCGCAGGGCAAGTATGATAAAAGGCTGCTGCACAAGACGCCTGTAGTCTGCGGAAAATGAGAACACTAAGTATGCAGCTTTTAAACAGCTTTCACGTAACTAAACACAAATAAAAAGATCATCTGTTGTGTTGGGACACGTAATGAGCGAACTACACCTGTCACACATGCAAACTGTGTTGACGCCATGTGCTTCAGCATGTGGATTACAAAGGGGTATTATCACAAACATAAATCTTTAACTGTTTTATTGTCAACATGTTATAAAATGACAATAATGTATGACAACAGCTAAGCATTTAAAACTAAATGTTATCAGTCTTTAAATGAGGTTAAGCAATCTAAAGTCCCCAGCACTTCTCGGAGCTTCTTATGTGAAAACGCATGCCAATATAAAAGTCCCATCCCACATTTTGTTTATAATGCTGCGAGCTGGTAATTTTGTAACTTTTATTTACTTCTCATCTTGCATAAATGCATTAACTGCAAAAGGGTCTTTTAGGTATTCCGGACTACACCACAAGGAAAAATATCCGTATAATAACCCTAATCAATAAAAAGGAAGCAACAAAAATCCTATACTTGTAAACCAAAATTAAACACAGACATTTGATGTGTGTGCAGACTTCATTGCAGGGCTGTAATTTACTTTTTTTTTTCTGCTCAACACATTTTTCTGTCCACTTCAGACATTTGGCCAAAAGGGGATTGGCAGATTCGGGGGCAGAACAGTGTGTACAGACAAGACAAGACAAGACAAGACAAGACATGTGTTGGTTCAAAAAGAAAGCTATATATATGTATATAGTTCCCCTTTAATAACAATCACTTTGAATTGAGCTCCAGAGAAGAAACCTAAATTAGTAGATTCAGCACTTTGTGAAGGATTAAACAGTGCTATATATCCAATTCAAACCACTGAAATACAAACGCTGAGACATGCCAAAACAAACGAGTTTATTCCGATGAAATTTTATAATATCACTTCCTCAATGAGGGCATCAAAACATCCTTTTGTGTTTGTACTTTTGTTTTGATACGGTGTGAAACCTGTCGTTGAGATGAGTTAGTGTTGTCTTTAACAAACTATGAGCTGACGCAATCGGCTGCATGTTAAAGTAATGCTAGCAGCGGCTAGCTCAGTTAGCGCTGTCATGCCGGAATAAAACGTGCTGCAGTAAGACGTGACGTGGCTGCAGGAGTCAAGAAACGCCGCTCTTACCCCTGCACCTCCTCTTTCGTCATGTCGGACTGTTTCCTTGGGATGTTTTGAGGAAAAAATGCTTCACGTTAGTGTGACAGACAAAAACACATCAGCTGTTCACTGCATGGATGGACCGCACGAAAAGGAAACCGGATGCAAAAGAACTCCGGCTAGAAAGCAGGTCCCGACATTGGTTCCGCTCTACTTATTTTGTTTTCGAACACAACAGGCGTCCTCCACGACTTAAACTTAACCATACAAAATTATATTGTCCCTAAATTTACTGGATCTTGAAAGAATATCCTTCAAAATAAATCATTTAATAAGCAGAAGCCTCAAACACGAGGCGATGGGTGCAGCAGGAGGAAACCAATTCAATTCAATTCAATTCAATTCAATTCAATTCAATTCAATTCAATTCAATTCAATTCAATCCAATCCAATCCAATCCAATTCAATTCAATTCAATTCAATTCATGTTTCTCCCGTACAATAAAAATATTTTTCTGCTGTCTTCAGAGAATGACAGAAGCAGTAAAATAGCATGCAATTGAAATCAGTGCAAGATAGGTAAAAACTATGTCTAACTTGTAAGCAAAAGGGGAGCAAAAATAGGAAAAGGAATCTCTATATACAAACAGTTAAATAAGATTAACAACAAGCAGCATGGATAGAACAGTGCACAGCATTTGTGCATGACAGCGAAAAACACAAAATATACACAAGAAACACAGAAATAATAGATACTAGGGTGGTGTTTTATTTAATAGGGGTAGATAATATATGCTTCTAAATATATTGTATGTGGAAATTATATTGTGATTGAGTTTTCTGCCTCGAGAAACCGCCTGTCTCTTTGTGGTCATTGGGTGTCTCTCTTCTGTCTCTTTTTTGTATAGTTACATACATTTTTAGATAATTCTGTATCCCTGTGCTCATTTTGAGTCTATTTTGTTTCTGTGTTACTTAATCTGGAATATTATGTGACGTTGTTTTGTGTTTTTATATAGATATCTTCACATTTGTTTTCATGACAAGATTATTGTTTTCTTTCTTGTTTTGTTTTCTTTAATTGTTTTTTTTAGGGGGAGGGAGATATCTGCATGTTTTAAATTTTACTGAGCACCGCAGTTTCCCCTCACAAAAATAATTTGAGGTTATTGGTGACTCTGAAATATCAATACAAATATGGGGGGGTTCTCTGCCACTTTATGTTTGCTCTTTGATGGACTTAAGACCTGTCCAGGATGTATCATGCCTTCGCCTATGCAGTCGCCCCATGTTCCTGAATTAAATGAAGCAGGTGTTTGTGTTTTGTGTCGGTTTTTACTGACATTTTACACCTGTTCTGAGTAGTTTTGTAGTCTTCTTATATTATCTCTTTTTGCTCATCTTTGTTTCACTTTGAGATTAGTCCCTCCTTTTGGCCCCAAACGTCTGGCCTGGGAGGCAATGAACAAAATAACATTAAATACAATAATAATATAAGATGGAAAACAAACTAATCTTTGTTTGAGCACATGAAGTCAGCAATGTGCCTCACAAGACTACAGATACAAGCGACCACCCTATGTGGGCTGTTTTGCACATCCACATGAACACTGAAAGTGACACACACCATGAAATTACTTTTTGCACCCCTGGTTGAGCGCACGGAGTGCATCAAGGTATTTGGTGACCTTTGCAAGAATAACCAGGCACAACTTGTGGTGGTGGTTTGAATACAGTGGGGGTGTCATCAAAGCTTTTCTCAGGCGGTTGCCCACAGGAGCCCCCGATGCAGGAAACAGCCTTCCTGCTGCTCACTTTCCAACCAAAACACTGTAACCTTTAGTGGAGCGTGTCACTGCCCAAGCAGATCTTGCGTTTTCTTTGCTGCTTTGTCTTCTTTGGGTTACAATAGCACTTTAAAACTATTACTGTGGTTATTGATTCTGTCACTTATCAAGATCATTGTGCCTCTGAAATGAAAATTAAATTGGGCCCCAAACTAGACTTGGACTGTGGGATAAAATTTGGAACTTCCATCAATAGAATAAATTAGAGTATAGACAATTTCCTGCCTGTTCCAATAGCTTTGGCCTTTAACCCAGTAAATTAAACAAAAACCACTTCACTGCTCGAACATACATAGAGTGATTTATTTTAACTCATACATCACATGTCAGAAAGGTTGTGTTATTGTTGCAACATTTCACAGGAAGAGGATATTTTTGTTTTGGAAGATTTGGGTTCCGTGTCATTATTATCACGTGACGCTTCATTTAATTAAAACAAACATCTGAAAAATATAGCCGGACACTGTAAATCTGTGGTGTTTAAACATTTTCTCATCAAACAGAAAGAACAATGGCTTTAATAATATATGAAAGGGCACCTTCTCACATCCATGAGTGACCTCCCAAGGGTGCTGTATATTTTTAAAGTGATACACTCAAGTGAGCACTTTAGTCTGTCTGCAGTCTCACAACATCCATGTGTAATTTTTATGATGATAACAGTTAATATTTCGACATGGTCTGTACAACATTAAACAATACAACCAGTCAGACTCATTAAACAGATGATATGGACATGTGTTGCACTGTAAAAGGCGCATCTGCTCTTCCTCGCAGGAACTTTATTAAAAGCATATAATTCTCTTTGTGTGCCAGTGAGCCACATTCTTTACTGTTGTGTTGTTCTCCTCTTGGGGACTTCTCTGCATAACCCTTCTATGCGCATTGCCAGTGCAGTTCTTTTGTAAGCCCGCTGTTGTTAACCCGATGACAATGAAATGGGATGCAGGGGATATCTCTGAGCACTTTAGATGGTTAATGTCTCTCTCTTACTTTTGATTCCTTATTTGTCTCTACCCCATCTCTCTCTCTCTCTCTCTCTCTCTGTCTCTCTCTCTCTCTCTCTCTCTCTCACACACACACACTCTCTCTCCCCCACTACACACAGTGAATCAGTTAACATGTCATGTTAATTCTTGCAGTACATTTCCAGCTGAAAAAGCACCCCCTTCTTGATCCTGCCTCACTGCATGAGACCAGAGTCCCAAAGTAGGAGTTAACCTTGTGTCTTGAGAGTGCCTCACACTTGTCTTTCGCATGTAAAAACATGGAAATGTATGGTCTTTGAGGTTTTTTAATGAATCCTGATGCTGCTTTGCATAGCAGCCATTTCATGGATTTATTCTCCTTGACCTCCATTGTTGTGAGTTTCCCCTGGTTTCCAGTTTGAGCATCACTTTGTCAAAACACTAAATCCATAGAGTGCACAGCAAATATAAGAGGCCACAGAAAGATTGACGTGGGTATGTGTTCTAAACGTGTCATCTTTATGTCTTGTCTTGTCGTCATATAATTCCAGCAGATTTACTGTCAGAGACACACTGAATCCAACAATGCCATCCAATTTGCATCTTCATACTATATCACTCAACTGCTGAATGCCATTATTTTTTTGTTTGGTGAGTCAGGAAATAGCTAAGTTGACCCATTGACCCACTCTGTAAGGTGAATAGGATAATACTTGTTTACAAGCTAAAGACAATGAAAGCAGTATATCTTGCAAAGTGAAAAGAAAGAAAACAAGTCAAAGGGTAACTTAACATGCTATTTTCTTTGTCAAGGAGCCATATGGTTCCTAATTATAACTGAGGATTTTAGGCTTTTGTGTCATGGGCTGCTTAAGATGTAAAAGTGCACAGATGTTCTTGCAATTACAGGGCCTGGGTGCTCACTCCTCCTGCTACACAGCCAGTTCAGGTGGTGACATTTGTGCTCAAAGACAACCCCCCCCCCACACACACACACACACAGGTTAAAAACGGCACACCACCAGACTTATTTTATGAGAAGTACTGAAATGTTTTATTTTTTACAACAAAAACACATTCAAGGTGGTAAAAAAACAAGCAGCTTGCAGTTTTTCCTTTACAGACTTCCAGTGTGGATGACAGCAATAAATAGTTTTTAGGTAATCACACAACACAAATGCAAACAAAAAAAATGCTACAAAACTATTTACAAAAGCAGCTACCATTCCTGAAAACACAAAAAGGGCATTGTATGCCTGAGCTTTGATATAACTTCACCTATCGTAAAGATGAAAACAGGGATAATGGAAGTCGACTGTTAGGAGGAATGAATGGAAATGAGGCACTGCCTGAGGACACCGTCTGCATTCAGGCATACAAAAAGGAGCAAACATACAACAAAATCCCCTCACAACACACATAACTGCAGTAATCAAGACAAACAACTCAAAATGTGTAAAAAAAAAAAAAAAATCCTCTTCTTTAACATCTGTACAAAATGTAGTAAGTTCTTGGAAATTAAAGCTTAGCTTTGTTTTCTCTCCTGAGTGGATGAAGTCACCGACTGTGAAGTTGGCCATTAGTTAACTTGCCAGCACACTTGAAGACTCTGACTCGGTTGACACAGAAGAAATTGGCCCTCGCTTTTTTGTCATGAGAGTCACTTTCTGACTTGATCTGCTGCTGACTGTCAGTGCACTCCTGGCTGACTTCTTAAACTTAACACCCAGGAAAGCATAGAGGATGGGGTTTAGGCAGCAGTGGAAATAAGCCAATGCCTCAGTGATTGAAATCCACTTCTCCACCGCTTGTTGCAGCGCACAAGATGACGGGACCACATTCAGCATGATGAGGGTGTCCAAAAAGATGCCAACGCAGTAGGGCAACCAGCAGGTGAAAAAACACAGGATAAGGATGACAGTGGTCTTCAGTGCCTTCTTTTTCAGTGCCTGGCCCTTGGTGCCTTGGGACAGCTTGGCGATGATGATGCAGTAGCAGACGAGGATGACAAGGCCCGGCAGGATGAAGCCCACCAGGATGTGCCAGAAGCGGAACACAACTGTCCATATGAGACTGGTTTCCACCGGGTAGATGCGCTGGCAGATAGTCCTGGAGTCTGCTGTATCTTCACCTTCATCTGTCAGGAAGAAATTTGACGACCCCACATTTTGAACCCTGGCAAACACCAGGTCAGGTACGGTCAGTATGGCGGCAGGCAGCCACACACCCACATAGATCACTCTGCTTGCAAGCAGCTTCCTTGTGGCTTGGCTGTTTGTGGCCCGTACAACTGCCAAGTATCTGTCCAGGCTGATGAAGGCTAGGATCAACACGCTGCTGTACAGGTTGACTGTGTAGATCATATGCACAGACACGCAGAGGAAACTTCCAAAGTACCAGGTTTTGGCCGCATCCACGGCCCAGAAGGGCAGTGTGAGGACGAACAAGAGGTCGGCCACAGAGAGATGGAGCCGGTACTTGTCCGTCATTGTTTTGACCTTTTTCTGGTAGCCCATGACAACCACAACTAATCCATTACCAATCGTCCCCAGAATGAAAATTATTCCGTAAACGGTTGGCAGGAAGATCTTGTTGAAGTCGGCGCTCAGCGCTGTATCACATGCCTCTTGGAAGTCAAGCCCGAAGTCTCCAGACTCCTCTGAGTTGTTGTATGTACCGTTGTCAAGAAACTCGTAAATGACGTCCTAAAGGAGGAAGAAAATAAAGAAATAAAATTTAAAAACTGGAAAAAATATATACATTTGTAGAGAAGATTCTTTGCTTGCATAGAGCAAACAGGTTGAAGGGGACCCCTTAAAGTTGAACATTTCCCTGTTATTATTTCAGTCTCGAACGTTGGAAAATGAGAGACTAAACTTAATTCATCCACTTCAGGTAACACAGCAGCTTAAAATATATGAAAATAATACTAACGTCTATGTCACTGCGAAGACAGCATGTTTTTGTTTGTTTTTTTATATAACAATTAATTAAGAAAGAAAACTTTTCAGTGCAAAACTAATTTACAAACTGTGTCTCACCACATTTAAGAAGTGTCTAAAATGGGGAGCTGACTCACCTCCATGCTGAAGAACGTGCGTTGAGGACAAGAGAGCGTGCGTCTGCGTGAAATATAGGCTGATCAGTGTGGTTGAGCGACACACACGCAACTCAATAAATAGGGCCCCCTGCTCCCTCCCCCTCCCCCCTTTAGGGGGAGGAGCAAGCAGGATGCGTCTCCCAAAACAGGCGCTATAAAGTCAACGACTGTCTGAGGTGAGAGGCGTCAGTTTGTGAAAGTCTGTGGTTTAAAAGGAAGAAAGAAAAAAAACGGTGCAAACAACAGTTCGAAAACTGAGATCATGATTTGACTATTATGTAAATAATTATAATTAAATTCTTATTAGACTCTTTTATAATTCCATGTTATAATTCTTTGTGAAGAAATAATATCATAATTAAGCTTTATTACACTACAACAGTTCAGCATAATGGCAAGTATGATATTATAGGAGACAAAAAGTCCGCACAAACATGCCTGTAGGAAAGTTTTGTGAAAGTTTTAGCACTTTTGGACTTCTTATGTTAATATATCACCGGCCCACGTGCTTCACTTCCCTCTTGAACCAGCCTTAAGTGAAGACTGACATTTAGATTGGCCGTTTAGTCTCCCCTCCCAGTCTTAGATTTCTCACTACAAATCACTTTATAACCGTGTCTGATGGCAGTTTTCATCAGCGCAGGCTTGAATCTCTCCTCACCTTTTATACACACTCTGTCACTTCTCAAGTGCTGTTATGTCTAAGTCCCAAGTGCTAAATGACCCCCCAGCGGATTTGAACAGAACCACACACCCTATAATGTGGGAATTCTATCAAACAGCTTTTGAGCTTGGGTGAGTCCAACATTCATTTCTATCAACCCTCTCTGATTTCAGTTTGAGTAGTGAGGACAGGGCCATGCCACATGAAACACCCCGCCCTGCTCTTTAAGACGGGGCTGACGTTTGTTTGAAACCCAATATCCTCAGAGAGGCATACAAATACTATATCTTGTCTTTGATATATGAGAGTGGTGACAGATTCAATGAATTGATCTGCATTCTTCATTCAAGTCAGCATGCTTGTGCTAAAGAGCTATTTCGGCGTCACGAAAACAAAACTTTACCAACTGCCTTTTCTTGGTGAAGGGATGAAAGTGTGATTAAGGTTGAGCAATGAAAACTGCACCGTTAGAGAAATATTTCAAAATGGAACACTTCTCACAGTTGAGTTACAAAACATCAGCAGTGAGCTGCTCTTTTGAAAAAAAAAAAGAAAAAAAAATGTAGAGGAGTTTAATGTCCTGATTAGAATGAGGAAGTTTGGAACAAGACAAACATGATTCATGAAAATTCCTACAATTATTAAAATATGGATTTAAACCACTGCTTTCTGGGTGGCAGTGCTGGTTCCTTAAAAACAACGGGCTTTAGTGATAATTGTTATTTTCCTTCTGAATGAATTCTCAGGAACAAAGTACAACAACAGTTTTTTCAACAATGTGAAAGAATTAAGAAGGCTTCTGCTTCTGTTTTGCAAACCACCGCATAGTAGCTTGTTCCAATTTCACTTGGTATTTATTCTTTAAAATCCCCCTCATACGCGCAAAACACTGTAATGACATTTTCTAGTTTATCAATTCATTGGTATAAAGAAAAATCCATATTCTAATAAAATCTTTCCATCCTCTATGTATACTAATCCAGAGTTAGATTAAACATTGGACCTGAGCTCACTTCAGCCTCCACAAGGTGAAGAGGCAGAACACACTGTAACACAGCAACATTTTAAATTGTTATGATTTCGTAATTAGAGTAAAACATTCAGTTATCTACAATCTGATAGTGAGAAATACCTCATCATTAGCAGGCTTGTACATTAGATAAATAAAAGTGATGAGTGTGTGTTTAAAACTTATCAGAGCAGTAGATTAACTGTGTGTTTGTCGTCCTTGGATCTCCCCGCCACAGGATTCCCAAGGAGAGAAACCAGAGGGGATCTGCGACTGGGAGAAAGGCCACTGTATTGGTATGATGCTCTTATCAATGCCATTCAGACGGCAGACAGTTGTTCTGTTATCAGTCTGCAAGCAGAAGTCCTGGATTTCATCAGTGCTGAATTACAGTATTTCATATTGCACATTCTCTAAATCACTTCAGAGAGAAATTCCACTTTAACACTTTTTAAACTATATATGATTTTAACTCTACAAATATTGCTTCGACTACTATTTTTAAAAGCCCCTCTTGGATCAGTTTGCAATCTTTGGAAAATAGTGGGACCTGGTCATAGACTGTAGCAACACAGCAAATGTTAATCAACTTCAACGCAGCATTCTTAAACGTGAACTACCATTTAGGCCTGATGAAGACAACATCACTAATAGTTTATTACATTTAAATTAGTCGCATTCTGTTGCTTTATTTTTCCACACTGACCAATCCTACTTTTAGGATGCGGAGGTGCAGGCCACAAGGTGGTCCGGAGAACTGAAAGGGGTCAAGGGTCTTGTTCAGGGGGCCATAGTGGTGACAAATCAGCTGTGGGATTCGACTCTACGAAAACCAGATACCAAGACTACTTCTCTGACCTCCAGGCACGCTCGCCACAATTAATGTTAGCTTTATGATTTAACTCAAATGCTGACATGAAACAGTGTAAAGCTTTTGATTTTGGATGATTTGAACTCAAAACCCATATTATGTACATGGTAATGTAACATATAGTGATAATGAGGAACATACAAAGGTGTTTTCTCTATTTCTTAACATACTTTTTTTTAATGATAAATGGTAAATTGATTTCACTGATATAGCACCTTACAGCTGTGTGAGCAGCTCCAAAGCGCTATACATCATTCATCACTTTCACTCATTCACACACACATTCACACACCAATGTAATGTAATTAAACCTGTAGCTTTTAAACTCAAGTGCACCAATCTCACTTTGGCCTTAAGTTTGCTTTCTTAGTTCATGTGAATCCCTGAGAAATAAATGAGACATAATCAGTGCACTGCAATCAGTCTACTTACCATTTTATCATTTGTGGAGTCTACGTGTACACAGAGCTTATCGTTTAGTAGGATTTCAACAGAAAGGATTCCACAGCTCATAATAAATAAGACCTTTTTTTTAGCTGTTGCTGGATATCTGCAGCCGCCTATGTCAGCGTGAGGATTCAGATTGCTATCGGCCCAGAATACAAAAGATCTGTGAGCTACTTAGAATACAAATCACAAGAAGTGTGAACGGCAGCTAAGGGGGCTCTTTACTGAAGAATGGCTATTGAAATGAGGCGGAAGAATGCCGGCAAGATAAAGAGAAGAATGAGGAGCGCTGTTCAGTCAACACCAGCCCTCTAGTTCCAACTCATCCCGGGCCCTCCTCAGCAAGTCAGCACCGGATAATTTTTCATAATGATAGCTCTGCTCAAATATCACCTTAACATCTCCTAAAACTCATTGCATCCAAGCTTTGTTATAGAAGCTGACTTTGGGTGTTGCCCATAAATGCACAAAAGGTTTTGGGTAACACTTTTAATCTCTTGTCTGAGCACAAAAAAGTCGACTACAGGCATTATTTCAGCACGGCACATGCAAAGAAGAGGCACGTGCGCACGCATTTCACTTCAGATTCTTGAGAGAGATTCATTAGTAGGTGTGCACAAGTAGTTTGATTTGGTGTACCAAAAACCCACCGAAAGCTATTTTCCAACAGATATAATTTCCCTAAGATCTATATAAATAATTTATAGCATAACATCTAAACACTTTTGCCTCTTAAAAAAGAACAATACTCTCTGCAGTGTTGGTACAAAGACTCGAGTGTGGCTGTTATTACACGACTTCAGATGATCTGAATGCTTCCCAGCATGTTTGTGCATACCAATGCTCATTATTCACCCAGGAATGCACAACTTCTTTATCTATCTATCTGTATCAGGGTGCTTTTGTTTTTCTGTCTGTGCACTTGATGTGTGTTCAAGGGGAAAGCTCTCTCTCTCTTTCTCTCTCTCTCTCTCTCTGAAAACGCAAAATAAACCCAATATGTTTTAAGATGTGCTTTTAAAATTAAAATTCCAATCATTTAATGGAAGCATTTGTCAGTGCATGAGCCCCAAAAGTTCGGCTTAAACATGTGTGTGGGGTTGACTTGGTGGGGTGAAGGGTTGGATGATGGCCCTCAGCCAGCAAGAGAGGTTCATCCTTCACGCTCGCTGCTCCTCTGTTTACGTTGCGTCTTGTGACAAGACGAGATGCGCCAAGCCTCAGTGAGTAAAACATGACAGCAGATGCATGATACTCTGAACACTGAACTACTAATGGAGAATGTAGGTATTGTGCAAAAATGACCCTGATCTTCATGTAAGTGGCATGCAGGAGCTGCCAACGCCAGAGGAAGTAGGGTTTTTTTTTGGCATAAAGAAATATTAGCAAATATATTTCCACTTGGGGAAAAAAAATATTTGTAAAAGCATCCTGCTTGCTTGCCATTTATATTTGTTTTAGAAAAAAAGCTTGAATTTGAACAATAGAGCCACTTTAAAGACAAAGCTTGTTCCTTATCTTTGGACGGCACCCTCTTGAACTTCCTACTTTGCTGCATGTGTTGCAGGCTCTGTTTAAAAAGCCTTTCTTCGACCTCAGTCAAGGTCACACGCCAGTGAAATGAAATGGTGTGCAGGTGCCCAGCCTGTATCACAAAAAACAAAATAATAAAAATGAAGCGACAATTGTGAAGCTTTTCAGTGTGATTATTCACAACCAATCTTTCTAAAAAAAAATTCTACATTTCCCTGACAGTTGAATGGATCATTTCACTGCCATTGTAAAAATGCCATGTCTATCAGTGTCTTCAGAACAATACACAGACATTTTAGTTCCACTGCGTCCTCAGTGGTTTTCAAAGTGTCGGGCTGCTCTTTTGTTTTGTGGGAGCCAGCAGAATGATTTAAGGGGGGGGGGGGAGGTTCCACAGATCAGGGGGAAGCCTTTTCCCATTGGAGTTGGTGTTAATTATCTTTTTTTTTTTAAATGGAAAATATCTAGAGTATAATAAAGATAGAAACTGAAATCAGGAAATCAGTCATGGCACCCGTTATGACAGGTGTCGATTTTATATAAAGGTTGAACAACTGAAAGCATTTCACTGACAAGAAAAGAGGTGTGCTTTTTATATCTATGGATCTTTATAGATATTACCAAAGAAAATTGGGGTAAAGCAAAGCACACTCACGCCTTTTTATTTATCTTTTCATTTGTTATGTGGATTCTTTACTTATTTTTGAATATGTTGGCATATACATTGGCATTCATTTTAATGTATAAAATTTTAGTTGAAACTGTTGTCATAAATATAACTTTATTATTCATTTGAGGGTTTTCAGGCATGTATCCATGGTTTCTGTTTTGATAACTTAATTTTTTTTCCAAGATCAGGACAGTATTTATCTTATCATCAATCCAATAATTTGTGTTTGAGTTTGGATTTTAAATTTGTCCAACTGTATACTGGGAATTTTTTCCAGGTCAGAGCAGGACAGCAGCTCGCAAGCGTGTTGCCTCCTGAGTGGTTTATTTTCATTTCTTTCCTACTTGATACTAACAAGCTTACTCCTCAGCCACCAGTCTGACAACGTTGGTGGGCGACAACTGGAAGCAGGCAATTTTTTTTACTCCAGAACATTTTCACGCTGATTACCCAGAATCCTGCTGCTGCCTGTTCTGACATGGAGTCCCTGCAGAATTAGACGTAAGGGCATGAACCAATAAAAATTGAAATGGGTGACAATGCCCTCAAGCAGTTAGGGGAGAAATATATCCACTTGTGGCACAGATCCAGAGCGAGTCACAGGGCTGCTTGAGAAATATGGCTCACTGTTGCATAGGAAGGGTGTTTTCTATGGGTCCATGATAAAAAAAAAAAGCAACCAGGGTTCCCTTTCCTTTTTCACCAACGTCTCCACTGCGGTTTTGCCTTGCAACAGTATAAACACCAGAAAAAACCCTCCTCCTGAGCAGCATTGAGAATTTCTGTTCTGAATAGATTAAACAGGATTTGAGAGAAAGACAGATTTCTCTGTTTATTTAGCTTAAATGTGTAAATTCCTTGACAAATATAACAATTATTTTAGAAAATCTTGTTTTCTTTTTATGACCCAGAAAAAAATACAATTGCTGTTCTATTCAGTGACTTGTCATGGTAGGAATTGAGAATCATTTCCCTGAAAGAATAGTCAGTAGACTTTAGTGTTTTCTCCGGGCAATGGGAGATCCCTGTGCTGCATTTGTATGTGACAGAAGATCACAGTGAGTGTTCTTACAAGCTCTCTGCAGGTGGAGGTCCACCATCTGGCCAGTGCAGACTGCTGAGGAGACTGATGTGGACAGAGGCCCAGCTCAGCCCTGATCACCTCAGATAACACTAACAATGGGCCACATGACTCCAGATAAGTCGAGTGACAGAAGGAGGGAAAGAGGGAGTGAACCTGCTGCTGTTGCAGTCTGTCTGTTCTTTAACTTATTCCATCATGATTGTTGATGGGAGAGGGTGTTATGCTATAGGAATTGTAGCCAAGATCCCTTTCGAATGCAACATGTTTTTTTCATTTTTTTCTTTCTAGATAAAATGAGGCAAAACGTGAAATGCTTATACAAAGTAAAAACATGTTCAAAGTACAAATAGACTTTGATGAGCAAGAGAGTAAACAAATGACTGCTCCTTAAAGTACTTTGAAAAGCAGGGTCTATTTACCCACCCCCTTTACAGCAGTTTTCACTGTAAGTGATTTTACAGCACAACTTGGCTGGTTTTTATGCTGCATGTCCTTTCTATTGCATCCAGGATGTGAAACCTGGTCCACTACAGTCATTGTCAGATACTTGACATGATGAATAGAATAGAAACACTTTACTAATCCCAGAGTTCTTCTGAAGGAGACTTTGATGACGAGGGAATGGAACCTGCAACCAGTGGGAGACAATCACTCTACCACCAGAGCCACAGCACCACAGATGGTGTCATAACATTGTGAAAGTCATTGTAGTCCAGGAGACACACAGCCAACATTGGCCTTGAGCGGGATAATCCATTAAAATTGTACCAAAATAGCTTCCAAATGCAGATTTTCAGATGAATTATATTGGATTAATTTTCTGAAACTATTAACTTATCATTAAACAATTGCAAAAGCATGGCACTGTTAAAAAAATAAAATAAATTTGGGACAATGAATTGTCCTTTATTAATCTCCTTGGGGAAATTCCTTTTCTGTATTGACAAATACTATTTCTATGGTGCAGAGGTGCACCACATTACAGCCATCCAGGGAGCTGATGGAGGTCAAGTATCTTGTGCAGAGACCCACTGTGCTGTTTCCTCAGTGGGAATTGAACCTGCAAACTACTAATTCCATGTCTGCTTTTCTAATCTCTTGGTCACCATTAAGAACATTCACATTTTATGGGAAAATTAATGCCATTTCTTCATTATGACACTTTGAATGATGCCCCCAGGTACAAAATACATTAAAATACCCAATAATTACAGCATTTTGACAGAGCCAGCACATTTTGTACACTTTCACCCTCAATGTAAGACTTTGATGTTAATGCTGAGTCATCAATAAAGCAGCTTCCCTTGCTGATATAACACTGATATATTTCAGGTCTCAGTATTGTTTATGTATATACTGCAATCCTGAGTAAATGTATTGAAAACAGCTGTAGCTACAAAAATTATAGTCAGTGTCTTGTAGGTAATATTTTTCTTCTCAGTGCTATCTCACAGGCTGGGTTGGACCCTCTGGCGAGACGGTTTAAACACCCCTGACCTAATACAAACAACTGAAATGTTTTCCTCTGGAAAATATACTTTTTGTTTTTGTTCTTCAAACATTTCCCTTGAAGCAGACCATGGATGGAGAATATGTTGTTGCTCTGAATCTGCTCCAGTGATACCACCTTCTCTTTCATCCATGGGACTGTTGCTTCTCGCTGTCACATTCAAGACACCTTTCTTCTTTTGCTTTTGTTGGTTCTCTAATTATGTCTGGTTTATGCCATTCCTGCCTTTTCACACCTATTGTGCACGAGAAGCATTGAGGGATTCATAAAAAGGGCACGACATGCATTGTGTGAAACTGGATTTAATGTTGGAAAAGAGGAGAACCACGTTTCATCCATTCATCTGCTGTGCCTGTATATCTATTGTCGGAGTTGAAGGCAGCTGGAGCTGGTCTAAGCTGGCTGTTGGTGAAAGCAGGTAACACAGTCATGCACACTCTGGTTCACCTGAAAAGTATAAAGACATTATTATTTTGGTCCAATGCAAACTAAAATTAACCCTGAAGTAAATAACTTGTGAATCAAAACCACAATGGAAGTCATAAATAGTATGGACATGTCTGTTCGATGTGTAGTATGTAAAAAAAATACATTAAATTGTTCAAATACTTTCTGTCCTGTACAGATTTCTTTTTTTTTTTTAAACATAAATAGACTTCACTACAGTATTTCGTTTTCTTGCGAATTTATAATTTTTACTCCCAACATTTGAATACAAAAACTTTCCCCGACTTTAATCCTTAAAAGTGTTACTTGTTTAACCTGAAGGAATGGCATCTTGATGAGGGAGTACTTTCCTTTAAAGTTTTGATTTTCTTTTAAACTGTAAAACATTCACTCTGCCAGTCAATTACAATCAAATATAGTCACTGTGTTGACTTTTCCTTCCTTTTCTTTTAGGAAATAACGATTTCTTAATCATTCTGAAAGGAGAGAAAAGTGTTTATGAAGAAAATGAGGCAACTTGTGCTTTACCCATACTCAGCATATTTTGGGGTGTAGCATGAGACCGAACTTAAATACTTAGGTATGTTTACTGGGATAATCTGACACAGAGGGATAAAGCTTGTTTTAAACATTTCCAGGGAGGCTGTGTGTGTAAAAATCTATCCCCGTTGGCGGTTTGGTTTACATGTTGATTTATAGCAGCACTCAGGACCGGATGATGCCTTTCATTCATTATTTAAACACAGTGATGGAAAACTGACATGTTGCATTTGTGCATGTGGACATCCCTGTCGATGGACAACCTTTCTTGTGACAAGGGGCATTAGGCTGTGGTCTGGAACGAGTGTCCAGCAGCAGACCAGAACAAAGCACCGGTGGAGAGACATATATCAGCCTTGGCCAGAGGGATGCTTCACCGCCCCTGTGGTGCCTCCCTGTCTGAAAAATGACACCGTCTGCGCTTACTGCCTGAAGCAAACCAAAAACAAATAGTTATTTTATTTTCCTCTTCCTCCAGTCTCCATGAAATGGCAGCGCATAATAAGACAAAAACATTTGTTATTGTGCTCTCATTCACCGTTGACGATGAGTCACATGAGTTAATCACTGTCTGCCGATCGAGCTGGAGCCTCTTGTGTAGCAATTCCAACGATGTGCCAACTTTCTGTTTCACCTGAAGTAAAATCAGGTACGCTCATTGTTTTTGCTGAGTGTTTTCTCCGAGGCTACAGCGCTGCCGAAGCATTTCAGTTAATACCAAGGATGTGGAAACAAAAACCGCTCCTAGTCTCAAATATGTATTATTTCACAAAAGAAGAGCACCATAATGCCACTAAAAGGAGTCATGCATTGTCTCTACTTGTGCTTGTATGGAGGCAGACAGGGAGTGACCCCTGTGAATTAAAAAAAACAACCAGATTTATAGCTGAACACTCCAACCCCAGCACTCCCTCAGCCCTCTGATAGAGTTTCCTACACAAACCAACTCTTCGGTTGAATCCGGAAGGCCCCCACTTGGGACCTGAGGCCCTTTGTACTCAGCTGCCTTTGGGTTTATTTTCTCAGTACAATTGAATTCTTTTCTTTTCTAAAGACTGCAAACACTGAGGATTCCTCCGCTGTGATGGAGTGTTGACTCCCCCTCAGCCCCAGCCCCATGTCTATGAGGATTACTGTGCTTTGTGTAAACAAAGACGAGGAGTAAATAATACATCTGGATTTTCTGTGCTTGAACCAGTATCTGTTTTACTTCTGCACAGCAAAAATGCCCCCCAGTTCAAGTCCAGTTGGTGGCCTTTATGTGTTGGGTTTTCTCTGAATACTCTGGTTTCCTTCCCGGTTAATTGGTGACTCCAGGTTTGAATGGACCTGCCCAGGTGTCGTCAGCTGGAATCAGATCCACGCCACCTGAACTTGAGAAAGCAGTGTAAAACAAAATGAAGCCAATTGGTTAACTGTGACTAATCCAGAGGCCAATGCATTAGGGTGGTTTATGACAGGATGTAGGGAGAACACTGAGAAGTGTATTGGTGTTAAAACAGTGCTGTACTCCCACAGGATGCCTATTGATCAGAATGTGACAGGTGCTGTTAGTTTTGAGCCTAATATCTGCTTGAAAGATGTTTGTCTTCTTTATGCTCCTGGAGTTAAAACAAACCTCACAAAATAATGCCACGTCCCCCGAATCTCAGCAGGCCCACTTGGTCAAAACGTGCATATTTTTCTGAAGTACAATCGAGAAGGATCATTGCATTACAAAATGAATAACAATAGACTCGATGAGTGAGATGAGTAAGTTTGGATAAAGTGATGGCTTTCTGGGGCCAGACAGAAGCTTTTCAAGCCTCAGGTGGGAGCATGCTCTTCTGAACTCATATTGCTTGGACTGATTATTATCTGTCAAGCAGCAAGGGACTTAGATATTTGCTTTGAGCTGCGGTGGCCAGAAAGGACAGCCCTCGGGCAGGTGGCAGAATGTGTCATTATCAGGAGTGTCAACAAAGCTTCTGGGTTATCATCAATAACATCTGGATGACAGTGAGAGCCGAGTGTGTGTTTCAGTTAGGGCTGTGTCTTGCAGTGATTCACTGTTTACTTTAGTCTCGTACCAAGATAATCCTTGTGTATTTGGAAGTGTTTATTGCATGCCAGCTGGTGACCTGTGTGCTTGTTCTCATGCTATTGCTTGAATTTGTTTGAGTCCATCTCTTGTTGACGTGATGTTTCTGCTCTGCTACAGAGATCCTCTGTCAATCAAACAAACCCAGCAGAGGCATTTCGTGCGTCTCTATCTTCCTCCTTGTGTGTCGGTTTTATTCTGTTTAATAATCCAGGTGCAAAGCATGCTGATTCCTGTGCATCCCGGGGGTTTTCCTGAATGTTCTCTAGTAGTAAATGTCAAAGGTGTCATTAATTGTTTGAATAACTACTGATATATAACAGCAGCGAGCAACAGTGAACCAATAAATAAACACATCAAATAAAATGTTTAAATTCAGTGGAATTTATATTTTCAGCCAGATGTTTAAAAAAAAAAAATGTTGCTTCTAACTTTCACTCTAATGTTCACTGTACTAATACTAACTCGTTTGCATTGTTTGTTTTAGCCTTTTATGTTTGCAGACTGTCTAATGTCATCATGTGAAGGGTAGTTACCTTTCTGGTCTTGCACTGCAAAGGTTTAGGCTTGTTTCCATGCACTCCAGCCTCATTCAGCAAAGTCAAGACCTGCAACAGATTCTGGGTGGAAATAAATAAATAACTCATGTGTGAATGTGATGGACTGGTGACCTGTCCAGGAAGTATCCTGTTTTTTGCACATGATTGGCCTGAGTGCTCATACTCTTTGATCAAAAGGTTATAGGCCAAACATGTGTGGATTAAACAGGGTGATAGAAACTCTGCACAGGATTTATGGCCCATATTGCTAGCAGTTTCTCAATTTGTTGGCACATTGCAATGTCAATCTCCTGTTCCACTGCTCTATTGTATTATTGGCTTAGAGCTACTAATTATCTGAACCATTTGAGCACAGCAGATGTGCCAAAAGTACAAACACTAATCACCACAAGCCCAGATCATTGTATTTTTAAAGAATGGCAAACGCAGAACAAAACTGATCCTGAAACGGACCCAATGTATGACAGTAAAATAATTTCTTTCAGCTTTTTGTTTGCATCTTCAAACAGTTCTCTAACATAAGGTTATAGATTGTATGCCTCCTGTCATTGTTATCTGGTTCACATTCAGCCTGTTCCCTGCTCATTTTCTTTGCCGCAGACATCCAAGTCAGTAGGTGTCTTTTCTTCATGGTCAAGTCTCTTTCATCAGCTGAATCTATTTGTTACACTTTTACAGAACGCAAAAGTGTCAGAGTTTTTCCCCAACCTTTAATGATGTCTTTTCCAATAAAAAATAGATAGGTTCAGATCTATATTTCTTTACATTCACGTTACGGAAGAACATTTAATTTGGTGAAATAGTCAACAAATCAGTCTGTGACAATCTGAGCTTTGTAAAATAACATATACTGTGGTCATTAAGAGATGGCGAGAGCTGGCAGCAGTGACTGGGTGGCTTTTAAATAATGCAAAATTTGAACTAAAGGGCCCAAAGTGTGCCAAAAAGATTTCCTTCACATCAGTGGACACCACCATAAGCCTGCATGAATTATTAATACAAGGCAGGACAGATCAATGCCTTTTATGATTTATGTGGTAGATTTTGACCAGCAGAAACGAGGGCTCATCACACAAACAGTTTTTCCAATCTTTTAAAGCACAGATTTATTCAGCTCAAGACCTCGGTTGGTTGTTAGGAATTATTGTTATTTAAGGGGAGGATTTTTGTTGTTGTTGTCATTGTTTTTCATAGTTAAAAAAACACTCACTATATGTTTTTAAAACCATTTTCTTTCTGATGTTGGTTGTATGAAAAAAATCTGCAAAGCACAACTCAACATACTCAACAACTCATCTGGCACCCCAAACCAACACAGTGACTTACACTGCCTTACTTTTTCACCCTGATCATATGATGAACTTAAGCAAACCCCGTCGATGTATCCAGAAGTTAAAGTGGAAAAGGTTTTGTGTTGCATAATGACATAATTATTAAGATTGACCCTTGATTGAAAGAAAAAAATTATTTGTACTTAATAACGTTGCTTGAGGTTGTAAATTCATATAGGCAAACATTGAAATTACATAGTTATAGTGTGCATGTGCATATGCGTCCATGCATGTGTGTGCATATATGTGCACAATGCGCCCAACAACATAACCAAAAAGGTTCAGGATGCTTTTAAAACACTTTTCTAAACTACATGTGAGAACCTTTCATAAGGTTAAGAACAAGAATTGGTGCTTTTATCAGAGAACATTTGACATACAGTAACTATCTGTACTTCTACTGAAGTAAAGAATTTGAGTACTTTTGCCAACTAACTTGTTTCATACAAAACATTTGGTAACTTTTGTAATGTGTTTTTCAGCATATTTGAAAAAGCAATGATCAGAATCTCTCATCCGTATAACTGCAAACAGCCTGTGACCAGCTCTCTGTGTAATGTTCTATGTAAAAATGTTTGAAACGGACAAAGGAAGCCAGAGCTTTCACAGAGTTGGGTACATTTAAGGAAAAATAAAAATTTCACCACTGCTTTGGAGACAGATTTGACTGTGAAGCTGCGATTTATCACCGTGTGTAGGCGGAAGAGATTTCAGACGAGTAACCCAGCCGGCACCGGTGAATTTTTATTATGGGTAAACAGGAGAATCGCAGGTAGGGCTGGAACACGCTCTCTGCATGTCAAGCAACTCCAAAAAAGAATGTGTATTTATTAGCTGCCTTGGAATTTTTCTTTTTTTAAGTGCTCGTCTGTGTATCCAAAAAGCAACAGCTCAGAGACGGTGTGGTAAAAATAGCTGGCAGCTGGAATTCACTTTTTGTTCCTCTCTGTGAATCAACAATTCATTTCCAGCCGATTTGTACAAAAGGTGATTGTTAGCAGCAGGTCCAGCCTGTCCACTTACAGTTTCCTGAGTGAACCCTCTGGACAGCCATTGCTCAATCATGGTTCACCTCTCTGGCAGAGGGCATGGACGCCAGCTTTCACACTCGCTTCAAATCAAATCAATGCGTGATCCATCATGGGCCTCTTGCCTTCGGGGCAGCTTTGAATCTGTAAGAGCTACTCTCTGTGGTATCCACTTGCTGCTTATGTCTTGGACCAATGAGTTTGTGTGCACATAGTAATGGATTTAAAGAGGAGACCTGTCTCTCTCGGGAGTTTTCCATCTGGTTTTATATGTTTTATGTGTTGTGTCGCATAATTAGGTGACACACACACACACACACGCACACACGCACACACGCACACACGCACACACACACACACACACACACACACACACACACACACACACACACACACACACACACACATATGCTAATATTTGTGACCTGCTTGTGTTCCTTAAACCGAGGACATGGCACTTCTGTCTCAGCCATCTCTGAGACATTTGATCTGAATAAACAAAAACATAAGTTCCTGTTCTCTTTCTTTCATTTCTCTCATGGAGGATGTCATAAGATCAGATGACATGTGATATCAACAGATGACACCAGTCGCTCCAAACCAGTATTTCAGAGCCATTTTTAAAAACACACAAGACACGGCCATGTTGTTGAACCACACTAGGAATCAGTCGGTCAGCAACACCTGGCGTTTACAGCTGGACTGAGGTGTTTTGGGAGGGCAGCATCCTCCCTTCCAATATCATAGAGAGGGCTTTTAATTTGGCCTTGGCAAGAAGAGATAGGAAGAGAGGCGCTAAAGCTTTGTTTTTGGCGGCATTTCACGCACAATCTCACACAAAGTTGAACATTCAGTCACACAGTAAATGTAAGCTTCCTGTTTGCAGAAACAGTTCTGACTGGATACTATAATCTTTACTATGTGCTGAACAACTATGACAATGTGAAGGTTGCTCCTGCAGAGAATAACGGCGTCATTGTGCAGCTCCCCCGTGGTTTAGAAAGCAATATAATGATTTTCAGCTCATTGTTCAGCTGTCTGATCTGCTGTTGACTCTTGCTGCTCTCATATTGTCAGACATGTTAATTAGATAGCTTAGAAAGACTTTTTTTTTTTTTTTGTTTCGACACAATGTTTCCACCATCATTGCTATGCTACGCTAATTGCTCTCTGACTCCAGCTTCAGAATTAAGGCACTTCAAAGTGGTATTGAGCCTCTTCTTTACTTTTCTTGAAAAAACAAACAAACAATTAATCCGTCACTATTCTGCTTCTCAAAGATTTTTTTTTTATTGAAAAGGTTATCAATTAGTTGCAAGCAAGGCATATGACTTTTGTGACACATCTTGAAAGCAGTTCACTTTCAACAGAATTTTACATTGTGAATGTAATCACAGGCACTGTCGACCGTGATAAACACTGGGATGACTTTCTCCTGCACCTGTAACCTGATCCATCTCACCTCTCTGTTGTTCAGGCTTATTATTAGTCTTACTCATCTAACATGATGTCGCCGACAGGGCTCCAGTAATGGTGACTCACGATAACACCCACTGCGTTTTACCTTTTTTCCTTCCTGGCATCACACACGGTGACTTTTTCTTATGCACTCTCCCTTTCTCATCCCCCGTGATTCATTTGGTGGGTCTGAATGCCCGCGGCTGACTGCCATCATAATAGGTTGGGAAAGATCGTTTCTTCCATCATCAAGTTTCTAAATCATCTGCAGGGCTTTTCTATTTCTCCTACGTAGATAATGATAGCACACCGGCTTTGTAACATGGAGGCAGTGAGATGTCATAAATCACGTTTTTAAGAGAATCTTTTCCACAATTGTTCACATCAGGCATTTCTGCGGAATCTGCTCCAATCCATCTCCAACCTGTCTCTCTTCTTGTCCTTTAATGGTTTCATTTAGATACTTTCATTTCAAGCTCTCAAAATATTTGCAACTCTAACTTGAACTCATCCACTAGAGACAGATTGAACTAATACCTTGTGAGAAACACTGTTCCAATGTTTGCAGACATTGAAACTTTTTATGTATATAATCAGATTATCTTTTTAACATTACAAAATCATGTGGACAAAATCAAATAAACTCACATTTAGCCAAAGGCTTGACTACACCTCAGAAAAATGTGAAACTTCAACCCAGTGCTACATTTTATTGGCATCATCTATGATTTTTGGCCCATGCAAGCCCATTTTCCACAGCCTTGATAATTAAATGATAGCTGCAGATGCACCCCTTATCTATTTTACTGCTTTTTGCACAACTCCACTTCATCTTGTTAACTCTTTGTGTGCAACAGGTAAATGCTTTAGCCTCCACCATCCAGCCTGGAGGCTGGAAGAAGGCAAGAGATGTGGCAGGAATAGAGACAAAGAGATAAACAGTAATGGGACAGAGAGGAGAAAAAACAAACTGCGTATGTTGGACAAGGTGAACCTTTACTGAACCCGTTTGTCTCGCTTTTGTTGTCTGCCTTCTCCATCACATGTGCACGCACACGAAACTGCTCTGCGCCGTCCTCACTTTCCTTCTCTCACAACGGACAGCCCTCCTGATAGATGCCACAGATGTTCACAGCAAGATCAATAACACACCTCCGCCCCCACTACGCCCATGGATCATGAGATCTTGAAGTCACCATATTTTTGGCCGAGTCGCGCACTTCCTTCAACTCAGATTGCGTGAGAGGTTTGAAAAGCTGAACTATCAACTGCAAGGGAGAGACTTGTTTTTCTTCTCCTCGTGCTGCCATGCTGGCGTCAGACTGTGTCAAAACACTGGCTTTCTGCAGCATTGTGTTGTGTCATAAATTCTTACGCAACAGTTTCAGGTCTTAGCTAAGCACTTAGTTGACCTCTGTGAGATGCCTTGCCCAAAAAAGAGAGAGAGAAAAAAAAAGCCACAGGTGATTAAGTCATCAGCCCAAAAGTGATTGGGCCGGTGCTATGGAAACAAACAGACCGACCTCTCTCCACACATGAAGCCTGGCCTGCCACCACAGCTGTACAATGCCCACAGAGGCTCTCGCTTGTTTGACAGCAAGAGGCGTCGAATGAATTTTTAACAGCACAAAAGTCGTGCTCATTAGTGAGTTCCTCTGATCTGGTCATTGTGTTGCTGCTGCAGAGGGCAGATGGTTGCTCCTCCCGCTGGAACGGGGGAGGGAGCGTGCCAGTGTGTGTCTTGTTGCACATGTTGGTGTTGGTGTGTGTACAAGGTGTGATCACATTTGTCTATATGTGTGTTTGTGTGCACTTTATGTTCATGTATGCGTGAATGGCTCTGATCCGTTCTTGCAGCTTGTTTAAAAAAACAAAACAAATTGCATTCTGGATTTGCAAACGAAATTTACTTGAAACCATG
Source organism: Blennius ocellaris (assembly GCF_963422515.1). Classification (NCBI taxonomy): domain Eukaryota; kingdom Metazoa; phylum Chordata; class Actinopteri; order Blenniiformes; family Blenniidae; genus Blennius; species Blennius ocellaris. The sequence continues at coordinate 11,055,784 of NC_137655.1, read as the reverse complement.
AGTAACTTTTTGTGAAGACTGTTGCACCCTTTTCTTCTAAGTCAAATAAGTCAAAGTCCCCAAGCAAGATATGGAAATATCTAACCCCCCCACGCCCCCAACTGTATTATGTCACGTTTTGAGACAAAACAAAAATGACAAAAATGAAAACAATAAGCCTTAAATGCTGAATATAAGAGTAAATGACACTTTCACATTGTTCAGTGTGGGCGGGCAGGCAAAAGCAGCACAAACGTTAATGGCATTGCTTCACACTTCGAATTTGAATACCCCTACAAGCACCCAGCCTAGTGTGTGCTTTGTTGTTGCCTACAATGCAGAGCTGACAGCACATCTGGCATCATAGCAGGGCCACAGTGTTTGTCTCCCCCACCGGGATGTGCTCTCTGCACCATTAGCTGCTCACTAGGCAGGAAAAGACCAGCTACAACACTGTCCCCCTGTCAGTCATTCATGATGCATCACTTAACACACTCAGCCCACGTCCCCACCTTTGTGGATGAATGAGATGTAGACACATTTCTGCATCCGTATTTCCACACTTTTTTTCCCCTTGTTTTTGAAAGTTGTCCCACATCACAAAGACGACGAATCCCCTCGCTGCTGAAAACAGCAGCCATATTCACCATGTCCCTCTGTAGTTAGCTTGGCTTTTTTTTTTTTTTTTTTTTTTTTTTTACTCAGGGGGTCTCATTTAGCCCAACAAGTCTTTTGCAGAAAGGAAAGCAGCTAACAAATTACACATATGCAGTAAAAGATCAAACAAGACAAGCGAGGTACATGAAATAATTACCACACAAACAGACGCAGTAATTAAATACTCGCAACCACAAACAGAGCGATTACATTCACAACACAAGACAAGACACACATGTTCCATTTAGAGGTGAAAAGAAAACGGCAGTCGCCAGGAAAATTCAAACATGCCTTCACTAGTTGGTTGTCACAACACAGCCGATGATAATATTGACTCCTCATTTAAAAGAAAAACAACAACATTGAACACAGAAGCCCATGTTACCACCTTTAGAGTTACCACTTTCAAAATTAGTTTTTTTTTCTCAATCTGTTTGTTCATCAGCATTGGTGAAATGTCAAGTGACTCAATGTTAGATGCAACGCTTTACAACACCTTACAAGTATGTTTCTATTGATCCTGCTGTGCTACTTTGTATTACTCAATCCTTTCACTTTTCCTAGAAACACAGTTCATTTTTGTGTCTTTTTTGTAAGTTTTGTAAGTAATTGGATTACATTTCGGGTCCTTTGGGTTAATTGAGAGCCATAATCCAGAATTAGGCTGATGTATTTCTGTGTCAAATGCTGCGTTAAGGACCCTTCACAAAAACAAACAAAAGCCGGCCCCACAAAGAAAGAGGGAAAAGAGCACTGTGTGACCTCTTTGCTCACTTCGTGTTTGTTCGGGGAATTCCAACTCATTAAGACACTAACAAGCACAGAGCCATGAAAGCCTGATAGTAATTAGCTAAACTGACCCTGCAACTAATGGCTGGGAAAGAGGTGGAGACAATTATGGAATGACTTTGTTTGGTCCTGAGTCTTTTACACAATCATTACAACAAAGCTATTCTGAATCGTTACTTGGCAGAGAGCTGAAGTCCGTTGGATGATTAGAATTCGATGCACGCACCTACTGAGTGCAGCCATTTTTGTGTAATTTTCAAGTGATGCATAACACCTCACGGCAGTTACACAGAGAAAATACAAAGCAATTTGGAGGGGTGATAGGAACAACAGGCAGCAGCTTCAGCCTTATTTAAATTATTGAGGTGTCCTGAGCTTGATCTCACACATTATTACTGAAATACATGGAAAAATTCAATAACAGCAGGTATATAACATTGTGAAATATATTTGTATGGCAGCAACTTCGTCACCTTTGCGTTTTACCTCTGCCCACAAACGAATTTTACGTTATAAAACCCAACATTGCACTGTCACCATACTCGCCAAAGCAGGCAAATTTATTGCCTAGTAAATTTTGTTATATGCTCCTCGCAAGAAGCTTCCTGGTTCCAACATGTGACATTAGCAACATGAATGAGTGCTGGTGTGACCCCTGTCAAACTATTAAACCCTTTATTGGCTAACTAAGACAGATCAGGGTCAGAGATGCCTGTTTGGACCACCAGTGATAAAATTATAGCCCTTTAAACCCAAGCGCCTCACTTTTCCTTCAGAAGGTTGTCCACACACACACACACACACACACACACACACACACACACACACACACACACACACACACACACACACACACACACACACACACACACACACACACACACACACACACACACACACACACACACACACACATACACACACACACACACACCAAATAGTGTATGCCTTTGCCAGCTGGAGAAAACTGTCAAAAAGTTGGGTCTTTTTGTTTGTTTATTCATGCATGTCATTTCTCCCTGTCTATAAATAGAGCTCAGACAGTGCCGAAGACATGGAGCTGACAGAACACTCTGGGTGGTACTTTATTGACAAACACAGTATATTTTGTCTGAGCGGGTAGTGACCCTCTCATGTCGACTTTCAGCTTTTGCAATGGAGCCTGATTGGAAAATAAGAAACCCCATGAAGTTTGCAGAGCTGTCTTCTCATCACATGCAGAGTGACTTGAGACCAGCCAAAGCCATAAAAACAAAATCCACCAGATGGTGCTCATCACTTCCTCATTTGACTTATTCTCAGCTTTCATATAATCTTTTATTAATTTGTGGCCGATCCTGAGTCTCACCTTGTAATCCCCCTCCATGTGAGCTTACACTTGAATCGGAGATGGCCGTGATTGTCAGGGTTATTTTTTTTTCTGGGTCTACATGTCTGCTTTAATGACTTATTGATGGACGACTGCCTTTCATCCGAGTGGGGCTTTCTTGCCCACTCGAGTGTCCAGCCGTTCCCATGTCTAAGGTTTCGCTCTGGACTTTCTCCTTTTTGATCATCCCCCAGTCTTTTTCAATCTATTTCAAGTCGAATGGGCCCACATACCTCCTCCCAGCCGCAGTGCCTCTTTGAATTCTCCATGAGGATAAATGTGTTGAAAAGAAAAGGGGATAGAGGAGGGCTGACAAGCTTGTGTTACCGGAGAGAGATTTACATGGGGCCATAAAAGCCAGGGTGAAAGGAGAGGAGATACAACCCATATTAAAGGGTCAGTGTGCAGGGAGAGAAGTAAACCGACCTGGCCAGGATGAAGGCCGGACGGCCCACACACACCACCTGCACTCACTCCTGGTCACGCCCTGCCCTCTGGTCAGTGACTTTTAGGCTTTAGATAAAACAATCCCCCTTCCCTCCTGGGACTCACCCAACTATCCCCAGTCTCTCTCTCTCGCTCTCTCTCTCTCTCTCTCTCTCTCTCTCACACACACACACACACACACACACACACACACACACACACACACACACACACACACACACACACACACACACACACACACACACACACACACACACACACACACACACACACACACACACACACACACACACACACACACACACACGCACACACATTGTTGTCTACTGTTTCCCTTAGAAGAGCATTCAGTCTCTGTGTTATTTTATCATGGTCTCCAGCTCGTAAATCACCAAGAGACCAGCACTGCTTAGCTTGTGCCTTGAAGCCATGTCAAAGCTGAGCTGTCCTCTGACACATGGTATCACCCCAATGTGGGCCAGCGCGGATGAATCCCAGAATATCGCCCTGCCGGATGAAACAAAAGAAACCTTGTAATATTGTGAGCGAGAGCCCATGGGCTGTCATGCGAGTTGTGGGGGGGGGGGGGGGGGGGGGGGTGTTTAGCTCCAAGATGTTTATGAGAGGCCTTGGGAGGGAAATCCATCATTGTAGGGGAGGGAGGTAGGGAGCAATTTACATCCAACACAAGATAGTGACTGACATCTCCTATCCTGCCAAAGACGCTTCCTTGGGTTTGAGTGTGTTGAATTTGTTGGCCAGTGCGCGGGCTATCGCTTATGGGAGAAGACACACCTTGCAGCAGGTTGTTTTGCTCAAAAGCAGTTGAGCACAAGCGGCTCAGTGAAATTATTTCAATACAAATGTGTTAAGTGAGGTTTGTGTGTGACACAGTCTGGTGAGCAAACCACTTCCTCAAATGTTGGTGAGGGGGACATATTGTACTCAACATAACATCGCTGTTCTATTTCTGACTCATGATGTTTTTTTATGGATGGTACAGAATAGATTTGCATGTTCTTCTATGTAAATTAAAGCTTTCTGTCTAATTTGAAAAGGTACTTGGCAACACAGTTTTGAAAAACAACAACAAAACCCACCCAAAAACAAGAACATTTGGTGGCGCTTTAAACCTGCGACAGCTCTGAGATCACAAGCTTGTGTTACACTGCATTCGAAACAACAGAATACCAGATCAGAATACACACATCTACAATAGAACATTTTTAACAATTGGCTTGTGATGAGTGCATCTACGTAAGGAGACCATCTGCCTTTGAGTTTGAATGTGGACATTGTGTTAATATTTCATCTCACCATTGTTTTCCTTTTTCTGGGGGCAGAATTAAGCGGCAATCAGATCAAGGGCTAATGAAACATGACTCCTGAAGAGGCAGCACAGCTGGGTGCAAGGGCCATCTAGTGGAAACACGCACGCCATTACACAGATGGATTGTTCCACAGATCACAGATTCACAGTCAATTATGTTCACTTTATAAACACAGTTCCGAATGAATGGTCTTTCAAATGTAGTCATTCATTATATCCGATCATCCCATTTATGAACCACTAATTGATTATTGAAAAGTGACAGATGAAAAAGCTCCACTATGAAAAAAAACAAAAAACCTCTATTGTTGTGCTTGTCAGATAGTGCATTGCTGTCCAGTCAGTGCAATCATTTTCATTCACTCTAAAAGGGGTTGATGGTTTTCAAGCCTTTTTTGGAAATGTATGTGTAGGGTAAGAATAAAGTGACTTTTTCTTTAATTACCAGTTGCACCAGAACAAGTTAAGAGAAAAGCAATGACATTCTGTGTATGTTTTTGAGTCTGTTAAAGTAAAGGTTAGGTCAGAGAAACAATTAAAAACACGTTATTGTAGTTTTTTCTTGCTATCATATAGCACATTGACTCTTTCAATAACATCCATTCACAAATGCATCTTCTCTTCCCCAGGGAAGGGTCAACCGGGACTGGAGCCTATTACTGCTAGCATTTTGCAGAAGGCCATTTATACCATGGCTGAAATAACAGGCCATACAGTATTTGCAAGTTAACACAGAATAAGTCATGCACCACATATATACTGATCAGTTTAAAATCAATCATCCACTGCTTATCTAAAATTGTATAAAAAATATCTGCAGGCACAGGGAGAACATGCAAACTACTCTCAAAAAGGCTGCAAAGTCCAGTCCTGGAAGTCAACAACTGCATTACTGTGCATGAGAGGTACTGGCACGACTAAAGGAGTAATGAACACAGAAGTACTCATTGTATGAATCCTGATGTCAAGTGAATTCATCATAAATTATACAAATATTCAAGCCGATGAGTCATTCACCCGAAGCACAGTGATTTTTAGCTCTATGTTATTGTTTACTTGTTTTGAGAAGCATCTTTTAATCATCATTTCATACTCAAGCCTGGGACTATTTTGCAAATCCCAGAGGTGTGAATATGGTTAAAGAAATATTTATTGCACAATCACAGTTTTCTAAGATTTTACTGCACTTTGGATTACTCACAGGATTGATTCTCCTGAAGAGATTGTCCCAGTCAAGATTGTTGTGTGGAGGCTCTTTTCAAAATAAACAAGACACGACTGTTGTAAAGTAAAATCATTGTTAAATTATTGAAATGTATTTTCTCCTGCTATGAGTATCTTAAATTAAACTTCATTTACCTCTGTTGCCTTAGGGTATGGAGACAAATCTAAGGGACTGAAATATCAGCAGGAAGGCTGATGAGTTTTCATTTTAATTTGGTAGAAGTTATTATTTAATATGCAAAGTTTAACAGAGGACAAGTAGCTGATCCTTGGAAGGATGTTGCAAGTTCATGGTCCACATCTAGTACAACATGAAGATGAAAACTCTGTCCAGTGCTGAAAGGTTTATAATTGATAGGTTGATTGCTAGTTGATTCCAAACATACCAAGGATTCAGCTGAGTAGCTCGTACAAGCTATATTTACATAGAGTGTTGACGGAAATGTATGAAATTTATGTTCGCATTTGTGAACAAGCTTCAGGTTAAAATTTATTATAAATCTGAGATGCCGCACCATAGGATTACTATTTCAAATTTCTGATGGTAGATAGGAATATGCAATTTGTCTCTTGACGCCTCTTGAGTAATTATTGAAATGAGTGAAAATGACCTATATTTACATTTGTATTACCTCTGATTGCTGTAATGAAAAAGCAACAGCAGAACTCAGAGGATGCAGAAATCAGATGCTCCTCGAGTGGTTGGATCCTCTCAGATGGAAACTTCTTCCGGCCTCGGTGAGTTCTTTTAGGTGTGATTGTGGAAACAGCATGTAAGTGTTGTATTTGTACTGTGAGTGCATGTACTGCTCTGACATGTTCACATCTATTTACAGCATGGATGCGGCCAGAATGAATTTTAGCTTGGTGCTAACAACCTTTCAAACTGATTTAAGTGGCTGTATAATACAGTTATAACCTAATACGGTCCTAATATTAAAAGTGATATGAAATGTATTAAGATGCATCTTTGGCTAAGAATTTCTTAAACAGAAGCCCTAATTTAATTGTCTTCTGAAGATGAATGTTTTGATTAATTGTTTCACAGAAATTTTGAAGATTATCTTTTGACAAAACATTCATCATCATGCATTTATTTTGCATTTTGTATATGTTCCGATTCTGCATGAAGCATGATAAATTGCAATTAATCAGAAAGTTTTAACTTTCACTTTACCAGTTTTATGCTGGTGATATATCAAAAATAATTTCCTGTATTCATTTGCTTGCATTTAGCGTACAGTGATTGGATGGAGCATTGATACCCAAGCACAAAAATGTGGACTTAAGCATGTTAGGATTTGTCATGTTAAGGATGTACATGTGCACTGGAAGAAGCAGAAATGGAAACAGACTGTCACTCTGTAGAATAAAACGTGTTTCAAAGAACACTGTCAAAAACTAAAAGAAAAATTACCCCTTTACTCTCTTCTTTGTTAGATTTGTTAGGTCAGATCATTATCCCTTGACCTGTCTGCTGATCTCCACCTGGGAGGCGTCAGAGACCACATGGTGGCGGCCGAGGCTTTGTCTGTGTTCAGATCATCCAAATTAGCTTTGCACATGTGAGACATTTTTTTCAGAAGCTATAGCTGACCTGGGAAGAATCTAGCTATATGTGCTGTAGAAGACAGTGAACGTGTTCCCCCACATTTGGCTTCACTGTAATGTTCTCACAAGTCAAAGATCCAAGAAGGGGCCTGATGCCTTTCTGAGATGCATTCTTGTGGGGCTTCAACAACAAAAGGTTGGGAATCACAGCTCTAAACAATGATGCTACACTCATTGAAAAAAAGAGTCATCTCTCTCTCTCTCTCTCTCGCTCTCCCTCACACACGCACACACACACACACACACACACACACACACACACTGACGACGAATCAAGGTTAAGATGGTGGTCATAGCTGCAGTAAAATGCTTTGCACAAGTTTATTACTATGACACAAAGCATATGCGCAGGCAATAAATGGTGATGGCAAATCAACCTCCACACTGCAACCTCTATTATTAGCAGTATCAGTATTTTGCTGTTTTCACGTTCCCTCAAGTCTGGCAATTCATATTGCAGATACAAGTACTGTCAGTGTGTTTAGTTTTAATGAATCTGCATACGAGCAATACAAATTACAGTAGCATGAATTAATAAATCTTTTATCATGTTCATGTTGTGGTAAAAAGAAAAGTATAATGGCCTGTTGCACTGTGTGGTTGTCTTTTCTCCACTCTCTGATCCTTCTGTTTGTGTGACGCTTTGCACCAGTTCATTCAGACCTTCTCATTAACCAGGATACACATGGACTAAACAATTGGTTCTTCCCATCCCTGCTTCCACAGTTTAATTGACAAGCCTGTTCAAAAATGGAAATGCAATAGGAGCATTTCATTTGTATTGGAGTTGTGGCTGGATAGATAAAGAGCCATGCAAAAGTAATCATGCAAATTGTGCAGAATTAGATAATTTTCCAACAAAAACAGACAAAATAAGATGTAAGCTTACTGAATTTCTGTTTACTTTGCATCACACAGTCATGCAATTATGGTAACAAACTGAGATATTGTTGCCATACTTGCGTTGAGGACGACAGCAAACATGCATTCGGTTTATATCAGCATTTATGAGTTACTTCACACAGGAAAATATAACATACGTGGTTTTCTGAGTTTGCATAATTACAATCCCACAACAGACAACAGGAAGACATCAACATGTTACTTGTAAATTTATTATGAGGTATGCTCACACAGACATTTGCAGGCTCCATTTATCTTTTGGATGATGTGGTTGTGTGGGCGAGAGGAGTTTCATCTTAAGACAAAAAAAAAAATAGACAAGGTTTATAGCACATTATGATGAAGTACTACCAAGCACCATCGAAAGCATCAACAAACCCTAAGTGGCCACTGTAAGAGCCAGTGGTACGCTCTGTAATCCAAACGAGCTTTCTGTCCCCATTCACTGAGGCATTTTTTTGTTCGAACAGTTTTGTGTTTATCAGCCGCAATTGAGATAAAGCTCTCTCATTTTACACCGCATCCAGGAGGACTAAAGACCCTAAGTACATAATGACCCTTGCATTCATGATTATTTACTTCCCTACTCACAGTGAAGACAAGTGAGCAGCTTGGATTAAGTAATTAATCTCTCAGTACAGGCGGTTTGTCCAGGAAAATGGCTTCACACAAATCACGGTAAACGCGGATTGTTTTTTTTCTAATGTCAGCAAAGCTTTTCGGAGTGCAGTTGTCTCACCAAGCAGTTTTATCAAAGGTAACGCGAACCTTTAAATTACATTGTCAACATTTATATCGCCTGTTGGTGGAGAAACGGCACTCGTTTCTCCGACTCTAAATCCCTGTCTGGCCACTGCATAAACTGCCATAAAGTCTCCAAAAGCAAAGTAAAATGATGAAGACAAGGTGTTGGAAGAGCCCCAAGAGCATTTATCTAGATGTAATGGAAAAGGTGACAGGTATATATGCTAAAAGTGACTGTGTAGTAAACCATGCATCAGTGTTTTTGGATAATAATGTAACTCTCATTTAGCTATTAAACATCTAGCAGACATCACTGGTAAAGGATGCTAAGGTTTTAATTTGTATATGCTAATAATTAAAAGCTGGCTGTCTTGACATGACATTGCTTTAATAGCTCCACTTCTTTCTGCATGGATTGAGATGCTCTTAATAGTGTCGGGGATTGAAGTGGGCAGGTCGGGGAGCACTGTGAGCCAGGATATTGGGAACAAATTGACAAGGCCGTCTATTCTGTCTCACTCTTCATTTAGAGCAGAATGATCCAGAGCAGCTGGCTGGCAGCCAATTTATCTGTGAGAAGATGAGAATGAGAGGGAGGTTCCTGCTGAAACGATTCCAGAGGACATCCTGGAATGTGATGAGGGTGGTTGGGGAAAACGTCTTATTCCCGAAGCTTGCTTCTTTTGAAGAGCAACATCAGTCATTCAGTCGACAGACATTTGTCAACAGTTTAGCTCATGTAATTTAAATGTCATATGATCTTAAATAAGATTATATTTTCATTAAAACTACATTTTAATGCATTGTATGTTTCACCTTGTTTATTTTTTGTAAGAGGACAATATTCTGACAGTGAGAGCATATGCTTTTGAAACAAAATGTGAAAAATCACAAATCCTGCCCAATTCTTGAGAAGAACAGTCATTTGTTTGCCAAACTACACAGATTCAGACATACAACACACACAACACACTGTCATCTATTTAAAGCCAGTCACTTTGCAAACGCAGAGAGACAGGCAATGTGTTTTGGACTTTTTACATTTCATGGGCCTGTTTGTTGCTTCATATTTTCGAGTTCTTTCTTTTTGGTTATGCCAAAATTCCAAGTCATCACAAAGCATGACAAAGCATTTGCTGGTCAAGCTCTCCAGTTGTAGAACTTCGTACTTCATGATTTTCCACTTTTGTTGTCAAACTTTTTTTCTCGAGCTTTCATGGAGTTTTGTTTTTCCATATTTCTCCTTTGTTTTGCTTTAACACATTTATTTTTTATTCTTGAAAATTGATATTTACATTAACCTCCATCATTCACTACCACTGCTACTATATGTTCAATTGAAAGTAATGAATGACAAGCTCAAGCAGGGTAAAACAGTAATTCTGGAAAGTTTACTGCTTACTTCAGCAAACTTTTCCACACTGATATTTTTGTTGAGATTGATTCAGGTTACAGTGAGTCATTCTTGTAATGCTTACACTGCCATTATTGGCAGTGTGTGTTGAGATAATATACAGAAGCCATTTGTTTCCTCACTGATGCTCCATACAGAACTAAGCTGGCCCATCTGAGTAGGAGGAAGGCAGCGAGCTGAAAAGAGCTGCAGCCGGACTCAGAGTGGGAGGACCGCCTCACTGAAAGCACGATGTACCATGCAGACTCACTGATGAATTAGTTTTTTTGTCCTCTTTTTTTTAATGAGGCTTTTGTTAGTTCAGTATTTTTTTTTTTTAATTGTCCAGCATTAATAAATCAGGATAGACAGAATTCCCTTATAGCTTGTGTAGCCTTTTTAACCACATCTAAAATTTATGTGGAAAAGCCCCACCCCTACCCACCCACCCCACAGCCTCCCAAGTGCTTAGTGCCTTAATGAAGCTAAATGAACTCACACCCAGCCAGCTTCAATACCTTTCCCTAAAGTATGCCGCATTCACAGTGCCTCACTAAGTGAAACAAATGTGGTATGTTTAAACACTTCCCTGACAAGGTCAACAAATGCAGCGCTCAGAAAAATGTGGCACCATCAAAAAAAAAACATTCTGTTTATTTGCATGTTAAAAGGAGGCAGTATATTACAGATCCTGGATATTGTGGAGAACCAAGAGCACCCACTGTATGCCAGTCACCTACTTGAGCTTTATTATATTACCTGTTAGATTTCAAGAGAGGAACAAGTTGAACATTTGGCCTGAGAATTGAGGTGGAGAAATGTCAGGAGGTCATTTTAATCATTAGAATCCATCCGGTGAAACCTCCACTGTGAATTTTCTTTCCCAATTTATACTTGTGAGATATCCTCCAACCAAAAAAAAAAAAAACCCCCTTCTGGATAGATGGAGAAATGGGTAGCAAGATAAATGAACCTGCTGACAGACCAATATCTCCATCCTTGGGTGCTGCCACCCGAGAGGAACACAAAGAAATAAGCATTCCCGGAGAGGATCATATTTCTAACCTCACAATGAATTGTCTAGCAAAAATAAGATAAATAAAAGCAAGGTCCAGTTATGCAACAGTTTTTTCAAACAGATTTGCACTGTTTGGCGTCTTAGAATACAATAACAAAGGTACTTTTTTCCTCAGATTTCTCAGTAATTTCCATTTACCGTACTGTTTCAAAACCCACTAAAATCAGTAAACACAGATCCAATTTTTTGAAGGTGGTCCCAGCATCATGGGATTCTTTGCATGATAGTTTATATCATGAAAATCGCAAACTGAGAAACAACTGGCTTCAATCCCAGATTTTCCCATTTTGCATGTATCTCAGTGGATTTTCTTTCATAATCTTAATTCGTGGCAAGCACTTCACATTGTAAAATAGATTATTAATCTAAATGTGGTTCTCCTGACTAAATAAAGGCTTAAAAAAGCAGCACATGTATATACAAAAATTAAATATAACACTTTTGTTTTTGCTCCCATTTTTCACGAGTTGAACTCAAAGATCTAAGACTATTTATATGTAGACAGGAGGCCTATTTCACTCAAATATTATTCACAAATGTCTAAATCTGTGTTAGTGAACACTTCTCCATCCACCGTACAGGTGTGAACAGTGTAACTGTTACATCACACACACACGTGAGGTTGACACTGACTATGAGATGAGAGGGAGATGAGAGGGCACGAGGGTGGAGCAAACAGACACCGAACTGTACACAAGCAGGAAGTATGAAACTAGACATAGACTGAAAGAAGGAACTAAAACCAGAAGAACACGACATCAGGAAACATGAGGGAATACAGAACATGAGAACAGGACAAAGCACACGACCCAAAAACAGCACCATGACAACATGCAATGTTTATTTGCAGAACTGAGCTTTGTCTTGGTGAAACGTATCTCCACGCTTTCGTTCTCTACTTCATCTTTTTCTTTCAAAAAGCTCATTCAAACCGTCAGAGAGACAAGTGCACATGAGTTCACTGCAACAGCTACAACCTTATCGTTTGGTTTTTTGTATGCATGACCATTGTCGCCACCAAACAGCTTTAAATGCTCTCAGTATACAAGTGACGCACACTCCAAATGTCGGAAGACCTTGTGAGAGGAAACAGAAACTCTTTGTTGCTTGAGCTTGAGATACTGTTCAGCTATATTTTCTGTCAAGTAATGCTGGAGATGTTGGCCAACTAACTAATTTACCTTCATTTTATGATACACAGTCATGAAATACTAAAAGTGAAAACAAATTGAAAAACCATGAAATCATTCTTCCAACATGGCTTGACCCACTTAAAAGATCAAAAGCTAAATCTTACTTATGCTTCATTAAACTGCAAGAACAAGAAGCTATTGTATTGCAGTGAACATGCCAAGTGACTTTTATTGCATTCCTTCTATTTGTAGTTACAAAAAAAGCATTTCCATTATCACAATGATCTTAAATCTCTTGCTTATCTCTGAGTAACTCCCACACTGTTGTATCATTGGTCCCCGGTGACTTCCATCTCATTGTTTGTTGGCCCTGTCGAGCAGGGAGGCTCTTTATGCAGGAGCTGTTTGTTTTCTGAATGTTAACAATGACCTGCCAGTCATCGCTGCTGATCAGCGCACTGAATGAGTTTTTCCTTCCTGTCTGTACCCTCCAGTTTGATTTCCAGCTCCCCAGGCAATTACAGTTCATTTGGCTGCGTGCAAGGGAAACGGCACTGCCCTACTTCTCAGGCTCTTCAGCTCCATTCGAGAGTAGGCACTCTGTACTTAAAAGGGATGTATTTATTCAGTTTTATTCTCTACTAGTCCATATGTGTGCATCTGGGTCTGGTGGTATTCTCTATGCTGACTTAAATCTTGGCGGAGAGGAATGTATTTTTTCAGTAAATGATCACTTTAAATCAAAGAATAAATTGCTGAAAATCAGCCGTTATATCGCCGCAGATGGTGTTATGAGTTTGTGCATCAACAGTACGCAGTGCTGAAATGCCACATTCAAAGATTGAGAAGTTGATATGTTGAGGAGACAATTCAGCTGAAGCGCCTGTCTGTCATGAACCTGGTGGTAAAACCAGCAAAGAATGAAGCTCCTGGATAATCACAGAAGGTTTATGTGCTGTCTTTCTCCCAGTGGCTGTGGTTTACTCCAGTATGTCTTTTTCAACACTTCTCCCCATTGTGGGGATCTGCACTGTTCATCTCGGCTCTGCCAGTTGTTGTGATGCATGGGAAATCAATGATGCTGTTGAGAATCCATATGAGTTTATCTCCAGGCCATGATACATATTAGCAGCCCTCCCACCCCTTCACCTTTATTGTAATGATCTGTCATTTTTAGAAACTGCGGCCATTTGTAAAAGCTACGTCAGGTTGATCAATGTTGTTTACAAATTCAGCAGGTAGGTTGCAAAAATTCTGCCTGATAAATCATGCATCGCAGCCTCTCTCCCTGCGATCCCCAGACAGATATCCACTCGTGATGGCATCCCTGTCAGATGAGAGGAGAAGAGAAGCTGGCTGGCAGAGTCAGCTTTCTGTATTCTTAGATGCCGTCTAATTAATCTGGACAGCTTCCAACAATGTGAGAGGCCCACTCTGGTTCATCTCTCACCCCCATGAGAGTGAGCCTGAACGTTGGCCAAAACTGTCACTACTCAACACACTTTGCAGTGAAGACAGTCACACTCTTTAACCTTGCATGTGTCAGCGTGGCTCACCGCCAAATTCTCAGAGCTTGTGTTTGGTGGCAATCCTCACGTAAGTGGAAAGTAGAAAGACGTTCGGTGACAAGAGGCGGAGCAGAGACTTTATTCATTGATTCACTTTAAAGCAGCGGTGTTATGAGTGTGGAGTGGGCCTCCTCTGGGGATGGCCAGAGAGCTTCAGGTGGGGGGAAACCAGAAAAAATATCATAAGGAATAGAAAATATCATAAGGTCAAAGCAATATATATATATACTGTTTGGTGTTGGACAAAGTGTGTACAGTGTTACAGTGCTACGCTATTAATTTAACCTCTATTTTGACCCCTTTATCAAAGAGGCATGGGGTTGGGTTTTATTAGGAAGACAGATAGAGAAAGTATGAATAAAATGGAAATATTATTCAACCTTGGAGATTAAAATCCAGTTTTACTGACTTGCAAATTTCTGTTAAACACTCCACCACTTCCCTTTGCCATATACATACGTATCAAAATATCGGGGGAGAAAAAAACACAAAAAGACATATTTTACGCGAATATCACATCACATCCTTCCCAGTCCTGCGCCACTGATATCAGCGGCACATCTCGTAGCAGGATTCTAATTTTGAAGATTGACTTTGTTGAGGTCAAAAGATAGGGATGTCAGTGTATATCTCTGATATGAATCGTCAAAGCCTGAAGGGAAAACTCTATAACTAGAACGCCATAAAGTACCCCAGGTTCATGTTGCTTGGCAACAAAGAGTCTCGGAGAAGATTTGAATGCAGCTCAGACACGACTAAATGAAAAGCTGCTTGAGGTAAATATCTGCCTTAGCTGCGTCTTCTCTGTGATGTTCTCTAATTATAAGGCAGCCGAGCTGCTGAGTTTAGAATATGCATGCTGAATGAACCCAGAAAACCTGGCTAATCTTTCCACCTCACATCAGCCGTTTATGAGGAAGCAACTTTATCTCACAGAGGTTGGAGAGTTGATCGCCAGTTTGTTTAGGAAACTTAATTAGTATTGTTTAATTACTTTCATCCGATGCACTTTCACATACAAATCTGACTCACCTATTTGTCAATTTATATCCCTTGAATAGATATAAAGTTTCTCAGTGGTTGGTCGATGGCACACAAAGGAACTGAGGTCACGGTGCCAGTGTCTTGGTCATTGAGAAGAAAAAAATTAATCCCTGCTTCAAGATCCAGTTCATATGAAATGAATGGCACACTGACAATGAGAGGTGTTATTTTTGACTGAACAGATCCTCTGAGGGCATCCTAACCCTCTAAATCATCACAATATCCAATATCTATCCTTTGGTTACAAGTGGGAAAAGAAAATACAAGGGATAATTCAAGGTGATGAAATATATAGAAAACTTGTGTCCCACACACACACATGCGCGCGCACGCACGCACACACACACACACACACACACACACACACACGCACGCACGCACGCACGCACGCACGCACGCACGCACGCACGCACGCACGCACGCACGCACGCACGCACACACGCACACACACACACACACACACACACACACACACACACACACACACACACACACACACACACACACACACAATCACCTAAGGCTGCATGCAGAGTGAACCACCCTCCCCCCACTCAGCTGCCCGGAGCTTTATTATGCTTGGGGAATCAGTCTCAAAGATCTACTCTGCTGAGCAGGGTGCTGCATGTTTTACCTCCCGCCCTGTAGTCAGACTAGCCACTACAAGCCACATGCAGTTCTTCTATCTCTGCTCACCGGTGCAGTTAGGCAGGAATTAACACAGTGTGCACACACTGTCATACAACACACGCGACTGAAAGTTTGGGCTCCGCTCGAGTGCCAAAGTGGCTTGAATTCAAAACATTGTAACAGGAATAGAGTTGGCACCCATCAAGTGCCCCCACTTTGATTATTCTTCATTCTGATGTGAAAGAAAAAGGAGAGAGCCCATGTGAATAGCTTTTGCACAGCCAGGCTTTTATTTGACTCAACCAAATTGGAAGCCAGTCAAAGGGAGGGGTGTGCAGACGAACTCTATCTACAATTCTCTGAAATGCCGCCAGTGTAATTCATTGTTGTGTGACATAATTATCTGCCTTTCTTCATGCGTGGTAGGTGAAGCCTGCCATTTATGCTTGGTCAGCACAAATAAGACCTGCCAGCATGTGTTTCAGATAGCATCTTAAGACTCCTGGTCTCCATCTGCCAGTTCCTTATTATGTCCCACCTCCAATTTGTCCAGTGGTTCTTATCTACATTTCCATTAGCCTCAGGCTGAGACTTTGCCATGATTGCTAATTTGATGCACCAGCCAGACTGGGGCCAATGTCTGTTTCTGTGACCCAAGCCTGTCTGCTCTTTCCCATTAATGCCTCATGGGATGGAACCCATTGTAGGTATGTGAATAGACACAAGATCAGACAGAGCACGTGCACCATTATTGCGGGGGTTATTGTAGATTTCCCACAGCTTTACTTGTGTCTCATGAGCATCTGCATTTTTGTAAGTCAGCAAAGAACATTTCATTAAGTCATAGATAATATATCTCTTTACAGGAGCTGGTATATACAGTATAACTTCTTCTCTGAAGAAGCATGGTATTGAAGCAAATCAATTACTTCTAGCAGAGCAAGAGTTTTCATGTGGTTGCAATAGGGCACATTTCTCAGCAAAAATCCAAAGTGTACTTGTTTGAGAGTAAAAAAGAAATACAGAAAAGGATGGTTCATTCTTAACCAAACTTGTAAACACATTGAGCTTAGCTGGGCTCTACAGTAGCACTGTAGGTCGCATTGACAGTTCAGTATTTCCAGGTAAACTGCCAGTATCACTTTGTGATGCACGAAACCTGTTCATTTGGAGATGTTTTACCCTGACACAGACAGACAAGTACAAGTAAATGTTCAAATTAATTCCCACCTTTTTCCAGCTTTCAGAATCGGATTGGTGGATGGGACAAAAGCATGCTCCGGTTTTGCTTTCTGCTTTAATTTTCTGGTTCTGGCTCATGACATCAGTTGTTTAGTCTACTTTTGAGATGCAGATTTGTTTCATAGAAGTGGTAAATTTACGCAAAGCTCAAATGTGCCGAGCTTACTTGTTTGCTCCAATAATAGAATTTGTAAGCGTCAACATGGGTGTTGGTTTTCAGTCAGCCACTAGATGGCACAGTATCCTATAGTTTTCATTATGCAGCAGAAGCAGTGGAGGGGCTGCACTCTGTTCAGGGACTCAAGCTTATAGTCACACGAGACACAGGAATCCAATTTGAAACCTTCTGTGTATGGCTAACTGAGTTCCTCCAATCTTTGTTGTGGATAAAGAATCATTCTGTCACAATGCGGATTCCATTATAACCAGATCTAAAAAATATATATTTAAAATATATATTAAAAAAAATTATATATATATATATATATATATATATATATATATATATATATATATATATATATATATATACATATAGTATTTTTTTATTACTATTTTTTAAAATTGTATTTATTTATTTATTCATAAATCATGGTGACCTGTATTGCAACAGACAACTGATGAGAGTTTTTTTTGTTTTTTTTTAATGTCAGTGGCCGATTGAGGCACTCTGTTACTGTGCAGCCTTTCTTAAGGATTTCACGAGTGTTGCATAGAGGAAAGGGATTGTCACAGCAGTGACTTATTAAAGCTGCAGGAACGATGGAAGGAGAGTCAAACCTTTTTACAAAGAAACCACTTTTTTGTGCACTCTTCTCTCTGTAGACAAAGTAGGCATATTCACGCAACAATATCTGGAACGAAACTGCCTTTCTGTATCAAGTCTTAGACCCAGCAAATAATATTATCCCTGCCACAGTGTCAGGCAGTCACAGGAATACAGTGCTATTCCTGCTGTGTGAATTTACTAGAAGAAAAGAGAAAGTTTTCCTTTCGCTTTTACATGGCTGGCCTGAAAATAACCTCTCCTTGTTAACAATGTAGCATGGCATCCAGTCAAGCTGTAGTGGTTCACCTGTGTCCTGTGGCTATTTCTGTCCAGATGTGTCCAGCACTTTCTCAGAGATCATGACCATAAAGCAGATGCTACACAGTCATGATTGGAGTGGTTGAATCTATGGGCAGTTGGGTTTTGACTCTGGATGGCAATGTTGGGGAAAAAAAAGACAGTACCAAAAAAAGCCAACTGTATATTTGGATTGTGAATGGACTGGTTGCGTGTACTTTTCTCTCTCTGTTTGAACTTTTCTCTTGCTTGTCTCCAGAAGTGTTTGGGAATCTGGCTCCAGCGCTGTGCGCAGTGATTTTGCAGTCCTGGGGAGACACACTTGAGTCTGCAGGTGTTTTGCTGCAATGGCCCGTAAGGCTCTGCTCTATCTCATGTAATTAGGAGATAATGAACCAGCACCCGCCCCCTCCCTTCCTCAGCTCAGCTACATTGCTCTGCCACTGTTGAACTGTCAAAGCTACACGGGTGACTCTGACAGATCCTCCTCAGCGCTTCTATCGGCTCCAACTTCAAACTTGTCAAAATGTCGACTTCTCACTTTTTTGCCCAAAATGAAAGCGCTGTATATGTTTGCTTTTACTGTGTAAGATGAAGCCTCATTGAATGGAATTAACCTCTATCTTATGCACAAATAGTAAAGCTATAGTGCAGTGGGGTGTTCCTCCACTTGGTGGCGCCAGAGAGGGTACGGGGTGGCAGCAGCAGAGGAAATCTGGAGGTCAGGGGAATGCCTTTCTTCAGAAATATAATTTTGGATGGAATATAACAAAAAATAAATATGAACAGGGTTAAAATGTCAACTATTTTGTAGAAAGACACTTTTTTTTTGGCTGAATTTGTTGTTGGTGTAATGGAGACAATTGGATCTCATATATTCATGCAGAATGTGTATAAAGGCTAATCGGGTTTCAAATAAAAAGTATCTAACACCAGATTATTTGAGCCTTGAGGGTTGCTATATTACTACACATTGCTAGGAGTAAAAATAGTGTTTTATCAATATTAAATTCGACGAAACAAACCTGAAGGAATACTGCATTTTTCCACAAACACAGGAATGGCCAACACTTCTAAAGATGGCATCAGGTCAATTTCGACATGTTTTGAACCTAACTCTAATGTCACTTGGCTTCCACAAGAGCCATCAATGAGTTCTCCACTGATGGTGATAGCGAGAAATATAATGCTGTGGCTGTAATGCGAAGCCGTTTACCAGTTATGGAGTATGCAGCAAGGAGTGGAGTTTGGGACTCAGTTCTTTTTATAAGGGAGCTCAATAACAGAGCTGAAGCCTTCTGAAATAAAACAAACATGCACCTGTCAAGGAAAGTAAGGGGAGTATGGGACTGTGCTTCAAGGCATTGTGTTTTTCTTGACTCTGCATGCAACTCCCCTGCTACTTTGTACAGCCTGGGGAGGATTTAAACACACTGTGAAGATTTGATTTTTAACAGGAGAATACTTTGAACTCTTCCTGCAGACTCTCTAGGAGACTCTTCCACAAAAAGAGTAGGTATGGATTGTGCTTCAAAGCCGGATTCAAACTGAATCCATATGAGAGATTGTTTGTATTAAACTTGATAGAAATATATTTTCCCCAGACATCATTTGGACAAAATGTTCTTTGACAAGTGACAATACATAGATAAGAGTCACATTTAATGGAGGGAAGAAGTGTTCTCTTGAGAGCAAACTAACAAGCAGCTGATTGCTAACAGTTCTGAGCACCAGAGGTGTGTCAGTGGATTAAAGTACAACTTTTCACTTAGAAACAATATTGCTCAGATTTAGGATCATAATTATTAACACGCTATTAATGTTAC
Organism: Blennius ocellaris; assembly: GCF_963422515.1. NCBI lineage: Eukaryota > Metazoa > Chordata > Actinopteri > Blenniiformes > Blenniidae > Blennius > Blennius ocellaris. The sequence continues at coordinate 11,035,751 of NC_137655.1, read as the reverse complement.
AGACTATCCCAAAGCAGAAGCTGCTACAATTCCCTGATGTGCGACAGTGTCATCACTGACAAGAAGAAAAATTGCTAAACTGGAGCAAAATTAGAGCTGAGAATGTATCCGGATAAATGTTGAGTTTCCAGCCAGCACTTGAGTGTAATAAAGCAGTGACTTTGCAAATTTCTCCGAAAACGCAGTATAGCCGCACACTTACCCCAGAGACCAGAGTGCATGATGGACTTTCTGATGGGCCTGAAGCAGGTTTGGCTTTCCATCACCGCTGCACGCACACACACACATGCACACGCACAATGATTTGAAAGGTGGGTGCAGGAGGGGCTCGGGTGTCTGGTTCTGGATATCATGACCTTCATGCCACGGGAGAGCGTGTCTAACCAATGGGCAAAAGTGATTTTATTGACTGATAATGTGATATACATTCCAGCCAGCTGATGCTATTTATCTGCAGCCGTACTTCTTGACATTTTGACTCCAAACGACTTTTTTAAGGTTTCTTTCTCATATGTTGATTTTGAAGCGTCTTCCCCAGTCTCTTGAGAGGCCAAAGAGCAACTGAGTCTTTTATTATCCTGAAATTCTGAGTACAAAATCAAGGTACACGAACAAGCGAACCAGTCTTGCAAGCATACAGACGGGTAAGGTTGGAACAAGTTTGAACTTAAACTATTTGAAAAGCTCAATTAGATAAGATTTATCTAAGCATTGCTTATTGTACAGCAAGAAACCCGAGCATCTGGGTCAATCAAACAACAAAAAAAAATTATATTTACCAGGCGTTATTGTATTGTGTTTGCTGCAAACTAAAACTCAACATAACAATACATTCTGCATTTCCCACAGCTGCAGAACCTCCTTCAGATAGTCTGAAACATGAGTCAGATCCCAACAAGCGTTCACTCACCAGAGGACACACTTTTGTCCACAGATACCACACACTCAACTTTATATAGATTTGTTACATTAGCTGTTGTATTTTCTCAACATTTACACTTTCGTTGACTTTAGGGCTCCAGAGTAAAGAATAAATGCAACCTTCTCTAGAAGCAAACATCTCTATTTACCCTTGAAACAAAACAATAGGAAAGGTAAAGAGAGAGCGGCATTTGGTATGAAAAGCTGAAACTCAGTACGGATGTAGAAATTGAAGTAAGTGAATCAGGAAAGAGTGTGTGTTTTTCTTTGTTTTTGTGTTTTTTTCCACAAGTACACAATAATACCCATTAGTCAAATCAAAAATCAAAATCTCAGAAAAGATGAACCCTTTCAAGTTTTTGGTGATATTGATTGACTGCCTGGTGGTAATAGATGGGTTTTTGACCAGAGACATGTCCACTGCTCCTGATGTGTTAAATGCAGAAAAAAAAATCTTATTGTATCTGTGACAAATAAAGAATTCTTCTTCCAATTCTTCTTCTACTCATTTCCTCTTGTTGAGTATGTTAGAGACTCTAACAAATGCCACTTCCACCGAGGTGCACTGTACTTTCTAGTTATAATTACTCTTCTTCTGCTCTTCTCGTCAGTTCGGATTCCTCAGTGTTCCCGTATCAACAATTAAATCAGGACTTTGTTTTTTTTTTATAATTTGATTTGATCAAATATCATCAAAGCTTGCCTTTTTGCCTTGATCCAATGTCTTTAAAATACTTTCTCATAGTTAATGTATCCTTTTCAGACCACAAAACCACACACATGACATGGTTTCATAGTTTCACGTCAGGAAATATTCAGTATAAGTGTAAAATGATCAAATATCTTTTCAAAAAGATTACACTCTCTTATTTAATTGGGAACTTTAGTTGTCTTATAAACATGCCCATTTTGAGTTGCAGGAGGCTCAAAGTCACAATATACCTTATTTATAGTGAGCGCAAAATTGAAACAACATACTTTATATTCTAATAAACACAAATGCAAAAAGAAGGAATCAAGATTTCACTTTAAAGTTTTTATCAATTTACAGTTTTTTATAGCACATCAAAAAATATTTTGTGACGGAAAAAAAATGCATATTCTTATCAAAAACAAATAAAGTCATCTTAAAAAAATATTATTATTAAAATAACTTGCAGCAACTCTTTCCAAAAATGCTCCCTTCTGGGTGGCAGCTCAATTACTTGTTACCTTTTTATTACTCCACACTCTTCCAGCAATGGTTTAAAATTAAAAAGGCCTTTTGAGTTGCAAACAGGAATCAGACTATTCTTTTTAAATGCTAACCAAAAGCACACATTTCTAACACATTTAAACAGTATTTCAGGAGCTCAGCCTAACATGAACCATTCATGGGACACCTGAGGCAAACCCTCATCTAAATATATTCAGTTCAATATGTGCAAGTATGCCTGTTAGCCCTGTCTGGAAGAAAATGCTAATTATCAGAGAAAGAAAAACATGATCAAACAGCATCATAGTTTCTGAACACAGTTGAGAATGATGCAAAAAGTCCATCTTTTATGGAAAACGAAATCGTTTCATGTCAAAATGCTTAATTGTCCTTATTGTTGTAACTCAATTGTTTATGTTTTCTCTGTTATCATTTGGGTATTTGAGAAAACAAGTGCATTGCCATTAAGGGGATGCACCTTTTAAAGGTTGTGGTAAAGGGCAGCAGCCACAGGGGTGGGCAGGGCCCTGGCTGATATTGGCAGCATCTCTAAGTGATGTCTCCAGATCCTTCATGCATTATTCAGACATCGACTGGAGGGACGACTCTCCCAGACCAGACTTCCCTTAGAGATTTCAAACCGGTCCATGTCAGCTTTGTTTAGGTTAAAGAGTATACCTGCAGTAGAAATACACTATATTTATCTTTTACATATTTATTGGATTTTAGAATTCACTGTATAAGCCAGGCATGACAATCTATACTTGGAACAAAGTCATATAATCTACAAAACAGACATCTGGACTATTAGAAAGTCTGAAGGAACATTTTTGGCTTCTTCTCAGAAGTCTGTTATAGTAATACCAGTATTAAAAACAACCCTTCACAGGTCACCCCTATGCTAATTAATAAAGATAAACGAATTAATAATCTACCCTTATCTCAGACACCTGGTAATTATGTATAATAGTTCAGAATTGCATTCATTTAACATGCTAATTAAAGGCTTAGAATTTATGGATGTGCCTCAGAGGATTATTTTATTAAAGAAACATGGCCTGCCTCCTTTTTCGACACTTATGTGCTGCAGTCTTTTCCTTTAGATCAATGTTAGTCTTTTATCAGTTGATGATCTTTAGCTGCTACAAAACTGTTCATTTATCTCAACAACGGTGATGGATACAATTGACCTTCTCCTCCTAATGAAATACCATTTATACTGTCAAGTTGTGAATGAAACAGTCAGAACAGAACCGTGCTTGTTTGCAGCTGCGTCTTTCATTTTTTCTCCATTTATGCCACCGACAAGCAAAGTAAAACCAATACCTTCTCTCTGTGGTGTGGTAGTAAAATACAGTCGATATGTGATGTATTATTTCCTGTAAGATAACAGGTGACTTGCACAAATGAGTATTGTTTAGATATCTGCACCCATTGGAGCTGTATAGATGTTAGGCTTCGCAAATGCCTCCCTTGACTGTCTTAACAGGACAAGCAGGTATAGAAATTCTATGCAAGGATGGGAGTTAAGTGTTGAAATGATCTCCATTAAAGATAATTTTTTTTGCCCCTTTCTGTCTATGAGAAGAATGTCAAGTAAAGCAGGTGTATTCTCATGTGAGAAATGCCTTTCCTAAGATGCAGTCCCACTTTAAATTGAATACCTTTAACATGCAGTGGGAGGAGACAGTGGAGACGTGATGGGAGACGAACGGTGCAAAAGGTGGTAGTTCACTTTTTTCTTTCTCTTTTGAAATGCTGATAATCAGAGCTGCAGCTAAGAGGGTGTATTTACATATGTTGAAAATGTGGACATGCATGGGACTATCATTGATTTTGCATGCACATTTCAAGACCATTTTCTGCTATTATCATCCTCGTGTGGAACAGTATGAAATTGGCTGCAGGTTTTCAAAAAGGTTTACATTTTATTTATGCCCAAAAACACATTTTTGAAAAGACTGGAATTTTGATTTGCTCTTGAATCGATGTAATGAATTAAATACCAGGTAACAGGTAAGGAGAGGCCCAAAGTGCTTTGTATTGGTCTGAACTAAAGCAGTGGGGTTATTGTCCAAACTAAGCCTTTCCTATGGTTGTACATTGCCAGAAAGTCACTCCAAAGATTGATCTAAAGATGTGCACTCTTGATGATGGATGGTGGCAGATTCTTTAAAATGTAATAAAGATTTTATTATGGCTTTAATTTTGCCAAGATGAGATGGCGGGGCTTCAATCAAGCTTTGACTCAGCTGTCAGGATTACAGCGGCTCAGTCAGGCTGTAGCCACTATGACTGTCTGATAAATGCAAGATGTCCTCACAGCAAAGTTTTATACTCCAACAAAGCAGGTCAAAGTGACGCACCACCCAGTACATGATATCATAACATGAGACACCTGTTCCTATTGCAAGAAAGTTGGAACTTAATTACTTCGCTACCAGCGAACCAATATGTCTAATACATTTTCTTCAAATTTGTTGCACATTATAATACCATATGTTCTTTCAAAAGTGTTATTATTATTCACACCTAGCAGATTAATATGTTTCTGTTAAAGCACTGTCTATTCATGCCTGAAGAACAAAGACTGAATAAATATATCCAGATACTGAGCTCACCTGATTCTGGTTTTCTTGTGAACAGATGGAGTGCCGGACAAACTACTGACAATGAGTAACCTAGTGAAAAAAGTAGAGGTAATACTAACAAATTACTTGGAAAAGTAATTGCTTTCCACATTGCTTTTATTCTCTCTCTTGTTCTCTCTCTCTCTCTCTCTCTCTCTCTCTTACATTTCATTAGATAATCAGATGGTTGTGCACATAGTTGTAATATTATAATGTGGTTGTGAGGCATTATTTAAGCTGCCAGTAATGTGTGGTTCAGTCAGTACTCCAATCCATGAGGGTCACTTTCCTGCATGTTCTAGATTTGCACCTGTTCCAACACAAATGTTGGTAATGAGAGAGTGGATTGTTATCAGGCTTTCTGCAGATATTCATGGTGACATATTAATTAATTCCTCTGGCCCCGAAGAAGTAAGACATTGCAAACATGCAAGATCATGGCCCTTTGGAAACTGCTGTGCTCACCACCTCGCATAACGAGCTGAAATGACATCAATTAATTGGAAATAAAATCATGCAGCACATATGCTATTTTGATATGTGAGTGAATTAGTCATCAAAGTATAGTGATCCACTGCAGTGGGGGGGTCACGCAGATCTCAGTATAACACCTACTTTTGAAGGAAATGGATTTAATGACAAATGACAAGAGTAGGCGGGAAACAAGCAACTTAGATGATAAATGGATATCACTTACATAAATAAACAACAATGTGGAGACACCAGAAAATAATCCTAATGGGGTTAATCTAATAATTACTTAGGGCCACAAATACATCATCGGTGGAAAGAAGATACTGACAGTAAGACATTGTTTATGAGACTGTCAGCAAGACTCAGTTACTTTAGGAGGAAGTTAATGTAAATATAATAAATATGATAAAGAAATATAAAGGATTATAGGGAGAAGGAATCCCAATCTGGGAGTGTGGTTGGAAGCCTGTATTACAAGCACTTTACAAATGGTGTGGGGTTTTTTTTGCCAATGAATTGTGCTTGGGCAAACTTTTTTTTTTTTTATCACGAAAAGTACATTTTCTCATCCTGGATTCTGATCTGGGTGGTTTTACATGAAGGTGTCGAAATACGTGGCGGGCAGACAGAAGATTGCCGTCAGCCTGAACATCTCATCAAAGCCCGTTCAAATATCTGACTATTCAGTTTGTTGTTGTTTGAGTTTAGTGAAAGACCTGAGTGCTAGCAAAGTGCTTGCATACTGAATAATAATTCGGGTGTTTTTTTTACCAATGTCATATCACTATAGTGTGATAGCCACAAACCGACTTTACAAACCGTGCATATGGTTTTGAATGGATATAGTTTTAATTTTGGATTTCGGAAAGTGTTTAGGTTAATTTTCAGGCTATTTGGCTCTCAGACCACTAAAAATGTGTGCTATGTTTAGTGCCACATGCTCAATCACAGGAATAGGAACACGTGAGTGTAAAGTTCTGTGACAGTTAAAAACCTTTTGAAAGGATCCTTTTAATGATGTGAAAAATCTGGAGGATCCTTATGATTATTTGCTGTTATTCCACTCATGTATGTAGGGAGACGTCCGTAGGTCATGCTCAAACATGCTTTCCATCAGAAAGTGTTTCTAGGTCCAATGTCTTGACGGTGAAAATGACCAGCTTTGTGAAAATGACCTCTTTATGTTGTCCACAAATGGGAAAAAAACTGAATGTGTTATTTTTTTTATTCATGCATTATTTCCTCCGAACATTTCAACATACTTCCAACCTGTCAATTTTTTGTATGCTAAAATGTCCACATGCATCCTGAAATACAGAAGGAACAGAACTGGTCATGGTCGTAAACCAGGATGCATCCCACCGCAAGTTTATCGTCACTAAAACGTATACATGTTTTTACGGTAACAACTATGACAACGGTACTTCACCAATTACAGGTTGGCTATTAGGCCCTGCCTATGAGGCACATAGCAATAAACATGTGATTGTGACATAATTATGTTTTATGGATTTTACAGATAAAATTTAATATTAAACTAATTTGTATTTAGTTTTTCTCCGTCCTCATAAACCTTTAGGATATATAATGTGAACCAGGTTTTTATTATCAGTCACAAAATAAATTAATGTGTGTGTGTGTGTGTGTGTGTGTGTGTGTGTGTGTGTGTGTGTGTGTGTGTGTGTGTGTGTGTGTGTGTGTGTGTGTATGTATTTTAAGCTGTTCTTAAAATTGCCCAACTGCCATATAATAATAGAGACATCTTGCATTACATGCACCCCACTGCAGAAGTAGAAAACTTACTGTTTTTATTAATTTTACAATGTTACAGCAAAGATAAAGTATTTTTAAATGATTTATAGCTATTGTTGCATTAATCTGTAAGTATTTCAGTATTTAGATCATTATTTTGTTTACTGTTTGTCTATTAGTTGGTACTTCAGCTAAACACTGCACTGCATCCACAGTGTATGACTTTAAGAGTATTTCAGTCCACCATTACGTTTATTTTTTGTGTACTGCTTTGCCGTTAGCTGTTACTTAGCTTTCGGCTAAGTTCACACGCAGCATCTGGTGTTTAAGCCCAAAGCATTTTCCAGGACTGCAACTTCTGATGAATAAGGGACATAATGTCACCTTTAAAATGCGAGTTGTGTGCATTTCTCTATGCAGCCAATCTTTTTGGGAGCTTTACATCATTCGGGTATCATGACCTGCTTTAGAATAAATAGGAAAAAAAGGAAATATCCCTTTCTATAAAATGAGACCTTCTAGATTCATGATTATAGAATGAAATGATTATTCTCTCAGGGTATGGACCCGCTGGGAAAATATCAGTCACTACCTGCACCGGTTAAAGTCACAAATATCAGTAACATGGAACTTAGGAGAAGTTTTTTCAAAACAAAGTAGAGTGGATATGTTTTTACACCTTTAGAGGATGGTCATATAATTACATTATGGATGAAAAAGTAAACCAATCAGAATTATTTAAGCTTAAGAGCGACAGTCCATACAATTTGTATAATAAGATCACACAGAATTGGTTGATTTCTTTTTTTTGTTCGCATTGACATTCATTCACTTATCTGAAGGCCAAACATTGAGTATCTTAATCAATAATATAACAACACTATACATGAAACTATCAAAATGCCCCGTATTTTTTCCACACAAGAAAGGTGTACAATTAAAACCCTCCAAACAGTGTCCTTGACAGCAGAGCCCAACACTCTGCTCACAGTGCACTTACGATTAAATCTCGAACTTGTTCTACAACAGCTGGTGTGAAATTATAGCCTGATCAAAATCAGTACACACGTTTTTGTTGTTGTTTTTTTTTAGCTGCAAAGGGTGCCTCCTTGTAACGCTCTACATTTTTAACACTCACACGTATCCTTAATTTGGGAATGTTCTATAGCCAAACCCTCTCAACAATTGTCCATTCACAGCCATATTTCATAAATTTCAAGCCTTCCTTAGTTGAGCGAATGCTCTTTCATTGAAATGGTGGACACAGCTCCATTGTCAGAGTGATGAGGTGCAAGGCTGACATTAAACCAGTCCTTTTCTATCCTCGGGGAATGGCTAGTGTTTCTGTGCATCAGATTTTCTCTCTAATCTGTTTCATCCTTCAATTCTCTGTGGGACCGGCACTTATCTCGGCTGTCGATGAAGGGAAAGGACCTCAGACTGAAAGAGAATGGAGCCCTTGCTGCATTGAAGGTTGGGAACAAAAGGCCTGCTGTCGTCATAGCCTTCTTGTATCTTGCCGCAACTCTTAAATAGCTCTTCTGGTGGCTATAGGCGGTTATCTCCCATTCACTCATTTACCCCCTTTAGCAGCTGCACAGGCCATTATCAGATCCACATTCAGCTGTTTTCATTTCCCTTTATTGTAAAAACATGAGCAAGTTAGTGCTGAAACGCTTACCAGGCACAATTACAAATGGCTCTTAATGCTGGGAGGTACCATAAGGTTGCTGTTAAACTGATGATCGACCTATTGTTTTCACGCCATTGGAGAAGACCAGTACTGGCAATCTAAGAGCAAAACAAAAGATTCCTGGTTTATTGTGAAGACACATTATAACTGGCTCAGCTTTGTTTTGCTCTTGGTCAGTAGCATTCACCCAGGAGTTTAATGCCTCACCACCTCAGTTTGAAAAAAACTTGCAACTTTCACACAAGAGATGTTGGTGGTAAATGTATGCAGACACAAAACATATGTGGAATCAAACAAATACGTTTACGACTAGTATAATGACTAGTTTAAATGGGGACGTTTTTGGCTGAACTGGTAGAGCAAGAGGTCATCCAATCCAATTTTTCCAATCCAACTGGGGAATAAGGTAGACAGATGAACTGGGATACATTGACGTAAGGCTTTTAATTCATTCTAGATATGGTGACAAGAATCAAGACAAACTACAAATTCTTAACAACTGTGATTTCTAGTTCGATAATTTATTTCAATTGAGGGTAGTCAAAAACATATACAGTACATGCATATCTGCTCTGTGTTTCCTGTCAAAATTCAGACTGGAACATTTACAGTCACTAAAATAGTTGTTTCACCTATTTTCTTTTTTGAGGGTTTTTTCCCAGCTTTGTCAGTTTCACAAAAAAGTACATGACTGCTAGAGTGTATAGTCAACAAGAAATAAACCCCAAACAAAACGTAGCAAAATTGGTGTTTGATGGGTGATTTTAGGTAACTTTTATTCTGATAGGCCGCACAGCAACTATGATGAGTTGATGTAATTGTAAATTTAATCTGATCCCTTTGCCTACTTCCACTGTTCAACCAACAATGGCAGGATCCACCATCTTCTCTCTATGAACTGTTTCACCAGGACTCACACAGCTTCTGTGTTTCCAGAAGGACTCAACTGTGATAACCATCTGGCTGTCCAGATTTGTGCGCTGTGTTACAGATAAAACAGGCCCAGGCACAACACTCCTTAAAATCTGGGGGGGAAAAAATGCTGTTTGCCATCAGCAGAGAGTGTTTTTTTGTTTTGGTTTGCAAATTTTCATCAACACAAATTACATACTCAGCTCTGCTGCTCATCCAGCAAATGTTGCTCACAAATGTGGCACAAAATAATCACACTTTCCTATGATATAAAAGTGTCTACCAAGAAACCTTTTCCCAATGAAGAAATCATTTACGTTTACAACACAAATCTCCTTTATCTTTGAGTGTAGTTCATCAGCACCAACCTTTCATCATCTGACATCTAAGGATATTTTTGATGCTGCCGTCAACTTCTTGATTCATGCAATACCTAAATATTCTTATTGAGCTTTTAAAAGGTCCGCGTGGATGGCAGACATGATCTGATTTAAAAGAAACACACCAAAAAACCTTCTTAAAAAGCAGTTGAGAAAAGCTAATTGAGAACGATGCCTGTAACGTTGAAACAGTGATGAAGATACTGGAGACAAATTATATGGTCAGCAATATTAAAGGTCACACAAAGGTCAAAAAGTATCAGAGTATGGCTTTATGGTTGTCTGCACTAATTTTAGGATAATTAACAATCCTTACTGTGTCACTTTCTGAACTTGTAACTCTATAATGAGACAATCAGATATAAAACCAGATTGCTTATAACTTTTCCCAAATCATCTGAGGGAAGTAATACGGTGTAGTTTTGCACATCATCAAACATGTAACTCTGCACACATCGTTTTCAGTTTAATGTAAAACCATCATCATGTTTGAATCGATATAATTATAACCCTGACTGAAAACTCCAACACACATGAATCATGACATAAGACCCACATTTCCTATTTATTCCCTCCAAACATCTGGATCGTTGAACAAGGCAACACCCACAGTGAAGCTTTTCGCTGATGAACATATTTGCTATCATTTGATTTCTACTCATGCAACTATACCACTTCTACTTTCAAATTTTTTTTTTCTAAATGCAGAAATATACAAAGTCTTTTTAATATTGGGGGGGTTTAGCCATATTTCTTGTTTTCTCATAATAATATAACTGCTGAGGAAGCCTATGTTGTTTATTTACATAATAAGGAAACTGACAACAAAACGCACTCCATTTTTTCATTTTAAAGTCAATGAATATAAGAAGATCACATGAATATGGCAAAACAACAAATATGATGTTCGCTCATAGACAATTTTGTCATGTGCAGCTGGTAAACCAACCAGACTTTGTCCTCCACTGTTGCAACACGACTTAATTTGCACTACAATGAGAAGCATCGACAGTGGTTGATATTAACACCAACAGACTGGTCCCGTTTACTTGATGAGCAGCTTTATTCATAACTGATCATTATTCTCATTTAACCACAAAACTGTACACAGAGCAGTTTGCAGGCGTTTGACTTGATACACGTGTTCCTATGTGACCAAACTAATGTTAAAGCATTGGTCTACCGATGCAGGTTACAGGTCTGTTGTTATAAAATAATTGTAGATTTTAACTCCAACCTCTACTACTCCACCTGCCCATGAAACAAAGAGAGACACAATTATGAAAACCTGGTGGGGTGAGAACAACTTACACACTGGACAGGTTAGCAGTTCATTATAGAGTAAAAAAAAGGAACACATGCACTCATGCCTATAGACAATTTAGAGTCACGAATTAACCTCAAATACATGTTTTTTTGAGCTCTAGGAGGAAACCGGAGTAAAATCCCAACACAGGCACAAGGAGACCATGCAAATTCTACACAGAAAGGCCTCAAAACTCCACCTGGACTCTAACGTGGGACAGTCTCTCGCACTCCAGGCAGTGCCAGCCACTGCACTATTGTGCTCACCCTTTTCAAGAACTTGTAGAGTACGTACAAGGTTAAACTGTGGCAGTAGCTTGAGAATAAGTAATTTACAAAAGGATAACAATCTTCAAGAATTAAAAGGTAAATAGGACACACAATACTATTGTAGAAGCATTACAATCTACCTTTTTTTCAAACTTTATCAACATAATACAAATCCATGAATACGAGCCTCTTTTTTGTCTGTATTTTGCACTACATAGTCAAGATTCCCATGATTTATAACAAGACAAAGACAAAATCTGTGTTTCACTCATGCCAATGCATGTTTTTCAGCATGTGCAGCTTTGAAAAGCACATCTTAAATTCCACTAAACTTCCTTCATTAAGGACAAGTGTTTTCTGAGCAAACACTTGCTCTCATGACGAAATAGAGTGCAACAACAATAGTTAAACTGCCTCTTTGGATCTACATTTGCCATATGCCAGCTTGCACTTCCCCGGTTTTATGACTCACGCACACAATGTCTCAGAACTGAAATTGCATCACCTTAAAGCCTCCGTAGGCTGTAATTTGTGGCAATTACACTCTTTCCAGTGACTTGTTTATGAATAATGAATTAGTGGACAAGTGGAGAACTGCCAGCACTGGAGACAGCTCATGATTGTGCAGCATGGCTGACCTATGTCAAGCGCCATCTGTCTCCTGTCACCAAGCAGCATGGTTCCCAGCTACAGAGAACTCATCTAACCAGATGCTGAGGAGGGAGATGGCTCTCTCGCAGTGTTCACAGCTAGGCTTAGTTTAGCCTTTGCTCCGTACAGTTAAATATCATTATGCAAGTTCCAAGAATGATTTATTAGCTCATAGACATCTAAGCAGTCACGAAAAGGCCGAAATAACTATGAAGGAATAATACAGTTCCCTTTTTCTTAAAAAAAAAAAAAAATAAATAAATCTTACATTAAAAAGACCATTGTGACTTTATGAATAACCAACATTGTACTCTCCACCTTCGCTGCTGCATGTAGCTTTAGGGAATGCCCAATTAACTAATAGGCATGACTTGACTCACAATTTGCAATACAGTACTGGGTATTGTTCCTATGGAGCTGGATTGTGAATAAGCTCTTTTTCTGATGGGCCATAAACCCTTTTTATTAGGTTTTTTTTTTTAATTGACACTATTCACTCATGCAATATTGAAGCGTCGGCACCTCACATGCTTCAATTCAATGCACATCCACTCCAAAAAAAAAAAAAAGAAATCAAACAGGGGATGGTCATTGAAATAGCAGCCTGACAAAAGACAGGCCCTTCAAGCAAATGCTGCCAAATGTGCAAAATCACTGACGTTTCTGTGGGACCCTCTTCAGCTGATGATAGAGGTCGCGTACTGGGCACTGAGGGGAGGATGAGGATGAGCAGCAGAGATGAGGGTTCAAGATGTGTGCAGAACTTATAGCAAGCAGAAGCTGACTATAGCCTCCTTACCTCAACAAAATGTTGGCCTAAAAAAAAAAATATTTGTGCAAAGTTCTCATTAGTTTGACTGCTTTGCAACCTTTAGGTAAATGTACAGTATGTATCTCTGTGGGAATCTGAGTACAGCAACACCATAACATGCCATCCAATGGCTCTGATGGGCCAGTGCAGGATTCTGCAACCTGCAGCTCCGGAGCCACATGTGGTTCTTCAGCCCCTCTGTAACGGCTTCCTGAAGACTTCAATTTGTGAATAAAAAATGTATTACTCTTTATTCTATTTGAATACCACAATGATATCAACAACCATCTAATTTTTTCAGATAAGCACAGCTAAATAAGGTAAAACAGCTAAAAAAGCCAGAATAACTAAAATTGCTATTAAAAAGGATAAAATAGTTAAAAATACAAAGAAAATGCATTTTTATAAAATGTTTTATTTTTCTTCTTAATTTCAGATAATTTGTATATTTTGCGACTCCAGACAAACTTCATTTGGAGGAAAATCTTGAAAATGGCTCTTGGTCATAAAGGTTGCAGACCCCTGTGTTCATCATCAGTAATTTGGTTTGGTGGGTAAGAGGAGTGATTATTAACAATTTCAAAACACCAATTATATACCAAGTATTGAATTAGAGGAGGCTGCTCTTCTCAGCTGGAACATTATGGAAGCAACATAGCTCTCAACTAAATAAACAATAACGCTCATGTTGCGACATTTCCTAAATATATGCTAAATTGTATGTGAAGCAGAAATGTAAACCTACACGAGTCATCCCACTAACTCATACTTCTTACATATGTGGCACATTTAGATATGGGAATATTAGACACTTCCAAATGGTATGTGCTTCCAAGAAAAACTGTTACAAACACAACACAGATTTGATTACATTTATTGTATAAATTAATTACTGGTATACTCTGAAACCTTTAAAACTTTTAGCTTTTTCAATGCACTGAACAGAAATCTAAATGAATCATCAGCAGATCATTTCTAATGAACAGAACCTGCTGGGGAGAAACAGGCAAAGGATCTCAAGCAAGGTTTATTCAAAAAGAAGGTCAGACAGGCTTGGTAAGAAAAAAGATGACCCAGGAGATCACAGTCATAAAAGGAGATCCTGACTAGCCAGAAACAAGGTCAAAAAACAGGCAACAGTCAAGCTGTGCAAAATTGGGACACAAGCAACACAAGGACAGGTGGCAGCTTGACCAGACGAAGTGGCAATGAGAAGCAAGTAGACAGCGTGCCACTTAAATACAGGAGGGAGCGGAGAGTTAAAGAGACGCAGGTGGAAACAATCAAGGCAGAGAGGCTGCTATCAGTAAAGAGGAGTCAAGATGGCGGGGTGACAGGACACCTGAATGGAAAGGAGAAAAGAAGACAGGAGAAGAGAGGAACAGTGAGTAAAGAGAGACAAAATAGACACAACAATGAAGAAACAAAAATTGAATGTGACCGTACTGAGAAGCTTGAAAAAGCGCTGATGTTATGAGTACCATGTCAGTAAGTAAAATGTTTACAATAATGCCTGGGTGGAAAAATCAGTTTGATAGAATATATAAATTCAAACTGAAAAAACCCCACAACTATAACAATAGCATGTGAGAGTTGTAAATTACACTGAGATACATTATTGACAATGATTTGACTAACATGCTCAGTCAAATTATTGTAATTACTGCAGAGTGCACAATAATCAATATTCAGTCAAGTTGTATTCACGTTTTTGCACGTCAGATTAAAAATGTATGTTTATTTTGCTATGGTGACTGGATGTTTTTCCATGTTCTTTATCATTTTAGATTCTTAAGTCCAAATCTATTCTTAGCTATAACAAAAGCAAAAATCTTATAATTGCCATAAAAAATCTTATTCAACAAATTAGATTGTGCTTACTCTCTAAGGTCTAATGTCTTTAAGTGTGATTTTAATTTTCTGTTATTTGAGGGATGCCATCATTAAAAGTCAGCCAGCTCTCATCAGCTTGTTGCTTTGGTCAGTTATCACTTTGTATGGTGAAAAATACTCCGTTGGACTTGTGTTAAAAGAAACATTAGTCAGAATTTCTGCATTATTGTTAAAATGCTAGCATAATGCAGTTCTTGCATAATGCATTTCTTTGGTGGGACACGTTGACACCCTACAATTATTTCACTGCATCAACAGTAGAAAAAAAAAGGCTTTTGGTCCCTTGGAGGAGATGAGGACTCCTACCCAGCAGACTTTGCTCTGCCCTGCTACGGTTGAGGAGGAAGAAGAGGAACACTGGCTTCTAAAGTCTACACACTGACCTGGAAACTTGCAATTGTAGGTGGAGGAGGAGAAATTGGAAGTGATTGGAACCCAGTTCGGCTTAATGTCAAGTTTGTCAAACATCAATGGTTCACAGATTTCAACCCATTTAATAAATGAGCCTAACAGTGTGAAAAAAAGGTGAAAATGGCACATTTTAAAACACTGTATTTTGAAATGCCAATTGACACAAGTTTAAAGCTTCGTTTGACTTGTCAAAGAAGTAATAATGACTTTGAATTACGAGGTGCAACACTAGTTTGCAGCAAAGATTTGATTGCATTTCAGCATATTTCTTCACGAACAGAGTCGACAAATCAAACATTTTCAACTTTTGGATTTCTTTACTGAAGCAAAAAAAACTTCACAATTACTTTATAATACATTCAAATCAAGGATACACTTGGGGGGGAAATCCTTTATTTTGTCAATATACATTTACAATTAATGTAAAATTCAAAATGATAGGACATTATTTGACTGAAAGGTTTAATTCAGAATAATTGTGATGAACTAGAACAAGATATTGATCCACTGATCATTTGCTTGTCAAAGAAAATTCTTTCATGTCCTATATAGACAAAATGCACTGAGACATCATACAAGGGCTTTACCAGCATACATTGGAAATGGTGTGGCAATTATGTGTTGAACGCATTGAGACCCTTCCTCCAGCTCGCTTTCTGGTCCATGCGGGATTTCAGTACATCGTTTTGTTGACAAGCATACAAATTTGCAACATGTGAATCTATATAGTATTTTCTACACCCACACAGATTCGAGCCAGTGGGACCGGCTGTGGGTTGGTTGGGAGCATTGTCGATTCCTCCCTCTGTCCACGTGTTGACGTGTTCTTGAAACTGAACCCCAAATTGCCCTGTGTGTGTGTGTGTGTGTGTGTGTGTGTGTGTGTGTGTGTGTGTGTGTGTGTGTGTGTGTGTGTGTGTGTGTGTGTGTGTGTGTGTGTGTTCTATAACTGAAGTCCATTAACATGTACAGTACAGGGAAGAATGAAGATGTGACTATGTGATCATTCGGTCATAATAACAATAATTACAACTGTATTTACAATGCACCATTCATACAGAAATTGCAGCTCAAAGTGCTTCCCAATTGAATAACATTGAATAACCACCAAGCGTTCATTCAGTAGTCTGTTTAGGAATTTCTTACAACCTGACCAGCAAAAGGAATGTTCCATGTTTGCTCGTCCGAGTTTTTTTCTTTCTGAAATGTGACATAATTGAAATGAATGCTGAGACTTGAGCAACAGACGTAACCCACAATGTCAACATCTGCTCTGCTCTCCAGTGACAGTAGTATTTACATTTCTTCTCATTCATTTTGCAGAAATATTTAAAAATAAAATGGCTCTTTCCAGACTTTAAATGTCTAAAGCACAACCTTGACTTCTTGAGGAAATCCACTCAATAATGACAGCTCCTTGCATAGCAACACGCAAATGAAAGTGAACACGAGTATATTCTACATTCAGGCAGAATCAAAATTCATTGCATAGTTTCAATATCATTGTTTTCCTTGGTAACATAGAAATGGGCATCAAGCAATGATCATTTCTCGAATAAATAATGGACACTTTTCCAGGTCGCCTCTTCAAAGACATGTTTCATTCAATCTTTCCATTTATCATAACCGTCATCAGTTCTTCACGTATGACTGGTCAAGTGCCTGAGAATTCGATCAAGTGCTGTTCATCACTCATCAAAAAGCCATCACCTCATTCATTGATCCTAAATAACTCATCCAATGTGAATACTTAACTTTTTAGCCTTGGAAAAAAAAAAAAGTCACCATACAGCTTGCATAAGAAGATACACAGAAACGGGCTGTTTTGATAAGTTCAGTCTTGCTTTAGAGCAGGCCCTTTATTGAGCCCACTCTTATCCTCTTAGTGAGCAAGTGAAATTCTCTGGTAATTTTTCTTCTGAGCAGACAATGATAAGTTGAAGGACATTCGACAGGAGAAAATATTTTCCCTCCTACTATAGTGCAACAGAATGATGCATTCATCTTGAAAATATAAAGAAATGTTACTTGAACATATGAACTGTGACAGAAAACTACTGCAAGTAAAACTATTTTCATACACATGCCCAATAAGTCTAGTAGGGTATAATCAGTGTACTTTTTTTGAAGATTATTCAATGATGTAGACAAAATCTTGGATTAAGATATAATAACATATTTTTTTAAATGAATTGAAAAGAAATGTAAAATATGTGCAAATTGGCCACTTTGCAAGAGATTTGGTTCTACAATTAGCATTCAATGGAATATAATTATATGAATGTTAAAGTCTTTTAGTGTAGAACTATTCTTCAACTACACCTTAGGATTAAATCTTTGAACTTGTACATATTTCAATGAGTGCTTCATAGGGGGTAAATTATACTCTTGCAGTGGCGAACTTAGAGGCGGATATGCGTTGCATATTTTCTTCATCTAAATCACTCACAGATAGTTCAGAGAGCTGCAGAAAGATTTCTTACCAAATGTAGAAAACCGAAGATGCTTATTTGTAAATTCTAGAAAATATTTATGAAAAAAACAAACAAACATCAAAGGGAGTTGAAACCAATGATGCCTCTGATGGCCAGAAATGCATCTTCAGATCCTGCACAAATAACTCATGAAACCCATTTTAAATCTCTTTAAAAGGCTTAAAAAAAGTTTTGGCTTTTTTTTTTTTTTTTAGTGTGGTGACAGATAATATGCAAGAGAATAAGTGGTTTAATTGTAGGAGGGATCAGGATGGTATTCTGGATCCAGAAGATAACTTTGGCTTGTTATATGCAATGTGCTGAAGCAGAATATAGAGCAATTCTAGATACCAAAGACATAATACAGTATCCAGATCCATAATGTGATCCAGATAAGAAAGTGTACATATGGAAGAGGGAAATATCTTGCCAGGTGGAGATGCTCTCTTGTATTATTGCACAATCCTGTAGGTCAGGTGTATGAACTATTTGTATGGTAGAAATAAAACATAGCCCACGTGGCAAACAGAAAATCTACACCGTTATGTTTAATTTACTGTGAAAGCTCAGTATTCTGGTACAATACTGAAGTTCAGTATCCTGAGCCTTTCCATAGTGTATACAATGGTTACAGTCAGCGGCTCAAGGCAGTAATACATCCTTGATGTCTTGTATTTGCTTCTAAGCTGACACGACAACTGAAAGTCAATATGGTTGGATAGTTTTGTCAGAATTGTTGTCGGACAAGCTGCAGTACAATGACAAACAGTGACAGTGTCTCAGGAGTGTGAGGCAGGTCTGAGATGATTAAGGAATGGGGGAATCTGTCCTCCTGTGATGGTGGCAGTGTTATAAACTGTCCCATTTTTCACCTCCACAAGTGTTTGAACGTCTGGTCTTGAGCAATTTACCTTCTTGTTTAGGCACCGTCGGTTAAAAGCGCCAGACCAGGGCAGTTGGTAAGGTATCATCCTCGGGGTGAAACAAGTCAAACTGTCGCCTTGTCCTGGTCCCTGACCACTGATCCATCCAGGTGGATCCAGGGAGTCCCAAAGCAGGATGTGTGTGTAACACTCAGCAGAACAGTGTCAGACACAGATAGCAGACTTTATGGCTGAGTTATTTAAAGCCGGCGCTGTAAATCAAATCGAATTAACCCTGATGTTATTTCTTTTTCTCCTCATCTGACAAGCTCATTGTCATCACTGCAGAGGGTTTTTTTTTTTAATGTTTGGTCTGGGCCGTATCACAGACGTTTTGATGTTTTGCAATGTAATGTCTGCAAATAGCTGATGAAAAAAAAGAAGATAATATAATAGAAGGCATTGCACTAATGTATTGAATGTTAAACCATTCATGTATTGAAGAAACATGAGCAAATGAATAGTTTATGTGTCGGAGCCCTTTCATGATTTACCCCATCGGGACCAGTGTAAATATCACAATGCCTTTCTTTTCAAACCGAAAGAGAAATGTAACGATTAAAGCATAATTCAGGACGCAAAAGTGTAAGAGGGTGTTTTAAATTTATCCTAATTTTCCAAAAGTCAAACGATGGACCCCAGTCAGTTGCCTGAGAATCCAGTAACCTTATTCAGAAAAGATATTTGATGCCTTACCTCTCTTCTTTGGTTTTCACACACCTGCTGAGCCTTTCAGAATTAACATGCTGGTGTGCAGCATGACTGATATACATGAATCCTGATCTGATTTAAACCATTTTAAGACCTCCCCCGTCGGTTTCCCCTTTACATAGTCCCTCAAAGCATTAAGCTCATCAGCACACTGATCCAAACACTAGGACAATTCTTAGGATTTCAGTCTGGTCTTGCTTTGAATTTTGAATGTTGTTTTTTTTGTTAAGGATATGATGCTCATCCTCTTGGTGGCCCTCTTGTGGGTAATCCCTCCCCAGCCTGGTTTATGATTCAGGATTTCACATCCCAATTGTGCAAAGAATCACATCGGTATCTCACGTCTTGTTTAATAGCATGTTGGTGTAACATTGCCGCCTCAGCACATTATATTTACTGCCAGCCTTTTCCTGGGGAAATTGCCTTGGCAGGGGGAAGTAGTTCTACGAGGGCAATTTTTGAAATTTAAGTCTACACGTTTGGTAAATGGTCATTTCCAGAGTCAAACATTTGCAATCCAGGGTATCGTTTTTGTAGCTTTTGCGAACGGGTATCGCTGCAGAGGAAACATTTCCAACTGTGATCCTGCGATGCTCATTGGTGTCTGTTGTTACGGAGAAGTGAGAGGGAGACAGAGGTATGTTGCATTAGCTGTATCATTGCAAGCTATCTTGTATGCATCTGCATAGAGGCAAGTGAATAGACGTTGATGCGAAGGCGTGTGTGCAGCATCTGGCCCATGAAAATGAGCAGGCAGTAAAAATATCCAACTGTGGCTTTTCTTCTGTCCTTCATGGAGTAATTGTGCAGAGAAGTCTCATATCTGGCTCCATCAACCACATTCGTTTTGTTTCCAGGTTGGATTTACATGCACAACAAGCCGGCCTCGACGTTACTCCCCTGAGTGTGTTTATGGCTCGCTCCTTGTTAACTCTCTCTGATGCTATCACATCCTCTGACCTCGCATTACTTTTCTTCTTTACTTGTCAATAAATCCACTTACATGCATTCTCACAACAGTCCCAGCTTGCACCGCGCAGAACCGCATCAAAGGTGAAATTGTGAATGTCACTGAACCAACCTGACATGGGAGGTGGCATCAGAACTGAAATAATGGAACAAGCAGTCACCTAGACACTGTCGGTGGGGAGATGAGTGGTCGCTGGATCTGCTGATATGACCCAAGTTCTTTCAGAGCATTGATTAAACTATATTTTTTCAGGCAGACCGTCATGGAGGGAGTGAGATAAACTGTTCAGAGGATGGAGAGTCTTTGTGGGTGTTCAGAGCATTTCGAAAGTCAGAAATCAGACCCCCCCCCTCACCTTTTCTTACACAACACATGTCACCATCCTCAAACGCCATGGAAAATCTGTAAATGAGATTTGACTTTCAAATAGACTGCGTCCGTTTCCCTCCCTCATTCCCAGCGTGTTTTAACTGTTCATGGCAGCTTGACATTGCAGATCCTACCAGCAGCCGCCCACACCAATAGGAAATTAGACCGGCTGAATAATTTCAACCAAATTTAATCGCTCAGTGTTCTGATGGTCTGCTCCCACTGATCTTTGCAGGGAGGCCAGTTCTGAGCTCATGCTGGGGAACAATCATATTCCTTGTTTTTTTAGTTTGGAGCCACACACACACACACACACACACACACACTCACACACACACACACACACACACACCCTAACATGAAAGCACTTTTTGTAGTTGTTTTTGTTACATTTTTTAAAAATATTTGTCTTTGTACTAACAAACGTTTTGCAATCATTAATTTTTGTCTTACAACAGTCGTGACTTCTGACAATGATGTGTTTGTAACTGATGATACACTAATGGTTTGGTTGAGGTATTGTATTGTCAACACACTAATGGTAATTAAACATAATTTACAGAAACTTCTCAGTAGCTTCTTCTACGTAATTAAAATAAATAAGAACTTGCACTGGTGCCCAGGTAGCTTGTATAAAGCTGTTTTTTAAAAAGCACTATACATTGCTAGCCACATTCTTTTGCCTTGCTCAATCGATCGGGGTCAGTTTGGGGTTCAGTGTCTTGTTCAATGATACTCAGCATCTGGATGGATGGAAGTTGAAACTGCAACCTTCCAGCTAAGAGACAACCCTGTCTACCAATTGAAGAACAGTCGTTCCACGATGCAGTAAGTATGACAAAATAGATATCAAATAGATATAGTTATTTTCTGTACATTGAATTGATATCAGTGGCTACAGTACCTGGCCTGTAAACATATCTCAAATTGTTCCCATATATTTTAGTTTTTAGTGCCAGAAATCCAGCACAGATTTTCTTTCCGAATTGATTTCAAGTATAGCCAAAGCGGATTGTTCCCACATAATACTTCAAATAAAGGCTTGTATATATGTTAAAAGTGCACTGATACACCATTGTGTCAGAAATGCATGACTTTCCCATTAGTTGAAATATATACCACGTGTGTAGTACACAAAATAAAAAATAAAACACCTGGGCACAGCTGCATTTCAGGGGAAATCTGTTCATATAATTTCTCTGATAACTAAATTTTGCACATGATATTTAAAGGATCTATTGTTATTGGTGTTTTCACAGGGGAAAAGCTCCAAACATGACTACATTTGCAATCAGTGATTGTCAGCAACATAACTACCGTCGATACTACTGTGTGCAGTCATGGTGCCATGGGGGTAGCTGGTGTAGCTGTACATCAGCAGGACACATTTCGATGACACATGGAACAAGAAGTCTCATCAACTGTTGAGGAAAAAAGTTGTACTTATAAATATCACTTTAATCAAGGATAGATTTTTGTGTTTGAGTATTTTCATAAATACAGTCTTAAGATCAATATTTCAACACAAAAACCTGTCTTCAACGAGCCTGACTTGGTATAAGTAGTATGAATACTTTTATATCTGCATGACCACCATTACCCATAATTTACTGGAACACATCGCCAGTTCTCGCACACTTAAGTTAAGATTATATACAGCTCCCAGCTGTTTTACAAGGACTGTACAAATATCCTTAAAATATCAGTTTTGATCTCGGAGAACACAACCTCTGCATGCTGCTCTATGACATTGACAAGGACAGTCTCAGTGCACAGAAGCATGCATGCACACTCTATGTGGAATATTTCTGTAATTGGGCTATTATAGAACAATGCGAATGGAATCTGAAAAGTCTCAATCAGAGCGGTCTTTTCACAAATAGGTAGCTTTAATAGCTGTAGCTGCACTTATGCATCACACGTGACGTGGCACAATTATGTTAAATGGAATTTCTTTAGAATGAAATCCTATGCAGAATTCCCAGAATGCATCTTACATTTGTCACTGATTGTGTAAATACCGCTCCTGCACATAACTGATATCGTAGTCGTTTCAAGGCTGGGTAAATGCAGCTGTCAAAACAGCATCAACTTACTGTGTAATGTTAATGAATATAATTTATCAGTTGATTGTTGTTTTTTGTAGTGATTTATGAGAGATAGATCTACTAAATAATGGAATAATTAAAGCCTGCAAACATTCTGATGCCATTGTCCCTGATTCATTCACTGAAAGAAACCCAGCATGAAGGCATGGATACAGGCCAGGCCAGTTCAGTTCTCTATGTATTTGCGAGGCAATGATAGAATTTGTAATAAATGCCCCCCCCCCCTTTTTTTTTAGGTGAATTTAAAGTTTTTGCTGGTCTTTATTAAAGAAAAAGATGAAAGGGATTAATTTTTCAGGAGAGTACGAGAGGTGGAAAAGATCATCGTTTTTTATGGCTCGCAGAAGAACGACAAGCGTTTGAGGGAAATCCCTCCAGGTTGTCATGCAGTAGAAAAGAACAGGCTGAGGACAAGGGGATGAGGGCAAGAAACGTCATAAAAGATGCAAAGAAAAGAAACTGGTGCAAATTTTGTAGTACCTCAGAGTCACAGAAGTCATCTTTAAGCTTTTATAAACTTCAACAGACTATTGACGTTTAAGATTGAAAAGATTTTCTTTTGTGCTTACTAAGAGCTTTGAGGTGTCTTTTTGTCATAGACTTGCAGAACAGAGTCATTTTGACTGCTCACTTTGATTGTTAAATGTAAATAAGTTTTTAGAAATACATGAGGCTAAATGAAACATTTTGTGCTGTCACAAAGTGTTTTTGTCAGGCTGTTAAACAACAAGTAAAATTGCACAGTGACTAGGTAAAATGCTGGGTTGGGATGATGGACTGCTGCTCTTCAGAAGTAAACACGGGTCAAAATAAAACTTAAACATGTTGGAAGATGGACAACTTCCATCTGAAGTGATTTTATCTGCAATGATTGGACGAAACTCTAAATTATACCCAGAAAATTTTCAAATGAGTTATTTATAATGATGGATTGCACTCATCAGCACATCAGACTCTGAAAGTTGGTGTTAATACTTGTGCGAAAACCAAAGGGGTGCCTGTAGGAAAAACTAAATTATCCATAGAGACCGTTTTGTTTTCACCAATCTCAACGCTACCTTGAAGGAGGTGCCGAACCCTGACTTACCAGTCATGTGACTCTGCCCATCAACACCAGATTAAAAGACTGTTAACCCCGTCACGAGGGAGGAGAGAGGCCTTCCTGTCAGAGAGCCTTGTCTAAATGTAAATAGGAACTGCATTTCTGGGAGAGCTTACCCACCTCCCCGTATTCTTGGCTGTAATGGATAACCCTGCCATGCCTGCAATTACTCACTGTCTCTAGCAGCACTATTTTCATTACACTCTCCAAAATGAGTCCCATAAAGAGAGGAAAAAATATATGAAATCAAGTGAAATGAATGGTGTTTAAGTTCATCCTTTGGTGGTCCTGTTGAACATCTTTTGCCACGTTCTTGACCTTAACAACATGCTTTCTTATGCTACAAGCTGATTTTTTTTTAATACCTTAAAACTAAGCTTATTGGAAAGAAACGTGTCAAAAACCAAAATGACACGAATACAACCAGGAAGTGACTTAATACATAAACATTTTTGAAAATCATTTTTTTAACCTATCCCAAAAAACAATGACACGTTTTCTTGATTTCCTTATTACCACTTTATGGTTTTGTGCTGTTGTGTCCGACTAACCCATGCCAGATGAACAGATGTGTTGGTTTTTAAAATGGGATCTCAAAAGTTTTCATTTTTGACAAGTCACAAAGTCTGTTGAGGGAGAAAAAGGTGGATAGTGGCTGATTTAAAGCGAGGCAGGGACATCCACTGTGGCGTCTTGGCCGTTACAAACTATGTTGGTACGATTTAAAGCATCTGTATGCAACTTAAGTGGTGAATACAGAGCAGAATAGTCTCTGATGTCTGCTGTTGTCTGTTTCATTCTTAAATCGCCAGTGATTAAATGTATCGTCTGCTTGGAAAAACATTGAGCCAAGATTGGGCCAAGGTTGGTTCTTATCAGCTGTATACATACATATGAGATATACTCATCTACCTCCACCTATCAGCTGGCTCCAAGAGACAGTATCGACCACTGGCAACTTCAAGTGATTGAAGGGAAAGTAAAGTCGGCGATTTTTCTTACCGTACTATACTTACCAATGGACAGTTTCCCAGGTCTGTGTTGAATTGTAGATGGTTTTTCTTTTTTTCTTTCTTAATATGACCCATGCAAATCTATTTTTGACCATCTATGGCAGATTATTACTATAGCAGCACCCCAGATTTGAAACACTGACCGTTTACACTTTTCATTTCAGAAAGATTTTGCACATAGCAAATTCTTGAAAATGACCTCCGTTTATATTGGAATGACACAAATGCTGAACATGATGTAGTTTTCATGTAGGGCCACTAGTGGGTGCTGTTTATTTTTTTGTTGTTTTTTTTGTGTGGCAACTCAAACCACACACCTGCTGCTGACAGAGGAGATTGGACACGGACATTCACATGGACATACGACCAAATTGGATTGTGATTACGTGACTGTCAACCATAAAATTACCCAGGATAATATTGATCGGGAGTCATGACACTCGGTAGGTTGCCATTGTTGTTGTGGACCATCTACTCCTTCATGTGAAGAAAAGTTATTTGCCTTGGTGCTCCTGTGCTGTCGTGGAATGCTGTATGCAGAAACCAAGTCGGAGCTTTTACAATAGTTCCCCCTTTGGAGTAACTACCAAGTCTGCTGCATACATATAAACCAAAAGATCAATCAAGATAAATGCACAGTATGCTCTTTTATCCACATTTCTATGAAAGGGATTAAAAAATTTAAGATTTTAAATGTTGCATCACATTTGATCATGTTATTTATTTATTTGTTTGTTTGTTTATTTATTCATAATTGCTTGTCTTTATAGGAATGGTAGCCTCCACCTCGTCACAGGTGAGTACCCATCACACTTTAAGGCACATTGTTCAGCCCCTATTGTAATAGATACACTTGAATCACATCAAAATATGGAACTTCTTCTAAGTAACCATTATTCCCACATTTATTGCTACAAATGGCACCTTTGTGCTTAAGCGCGTTTAATAATTCAACATAAAAATTGCTGCCAATTTAACTGTGATAAATGGAGGCTGAGTATGTATAATAGGACCGGCTACTAGTGACCAAACAATGGATCAAGTAACTTGCTTATTATGCATTCCTGTTAATGAGCAAGGTATGTGGAGTGTTTAAGAAAATATTTACTTCAGCCTCAGAATTGTTTTTAATGTTTCTCCAACACAGATCAGAATTTTTTTTACATTTATGCACTTGTTGAATAAGAAGCCACTCTTCAGTAATCACATTTCAGCCAATGACCACCTGATTTGAGCAAACATCTCTTTAGTAGAACTTTCGACTAAAAAACGTTTTATCAGTCTGTCAACCTCATTTTCTTTACTTGCCCCATTACACCTACAAAGATCTGACCCACATATGTCAATGTATAATACAAACAATATAATAGAATAAATACCTTGTACTGGATTCCTGAAATGCTAGTATAATGCTCTGTATTATTTTCTGTTTGATGACCTTTTTTGTTGATGCCCTTTCATTGTGCTTGTTTTTTAACCACTTTTTCAAAATATAAGTATCCTTTCATTCATTGTAAAAAAATGAATTGAATAACCTCTTCAGTCTATGCTATTACCTGAAATATGGCTCCCATTATCTAGAGTTTCATAAAGTACACACACACTTTAGCTCTATTTTTAAAGCATCCATTGCTTTTATTGAACTGGATTTTTGTATTCCACTTAATTAGGCTTTTAGAGGGATTGATTATTAAATAATGAAAATACCAGGTTTTTTTGGTAGTAGTCTTTCTTTTTTCTTCTTCTTTTTTTGGCAAATATTGTGTTGTTTACATGCTGGTTAGTTTTACTTTAATTATCCCCATGAATGTCAAGGGGTTGGTAATGTGTTCTTAAAAGCAGATAAGTTATCTATTTTACCATGGCTGGTGTGTAATTAAAGGACTATTACATTTCATGAAGACACTGATAACAATGATTTCCAATTGCACTTATTATGATAAATGAATTCAACCACAGTCATTCTAGAGATATGGATCCAGGAGCTTGCCGATGGCTGACACTGACATTTGAGGTTAAATGCTTCAAAGGCAAACAGACAGGCAACCCGATGGAAAGCCTGATTTGTACTTGGAAAAACCAGCTTTAAATAAAGCGCATAATCAGATGGCAAACCGCAGGCAGCCAGCCGTCGTAGCCCAAGTGATTCCATGGATAGCGGAGAGCATGGGGATGCGGAGATGCTGTGAGTCAGCTATCAACCCCAACAGCAGTGGCTGATTTGAATTTACTGTCAGGATTAATGCCATCCCCAGATCTCGATTTGGTATGTGGCTGTTCAGTTTGTGACTGATTATCCCAGGAAGTGTCGCCATAGGGAGAATACTCGTAGCCTTCTCTACATGTGCCCCTTTGTGAAAGAAATATCCTGCACTTGAACTTTCAGCCGAGCCGCATGTGAACCGCAATATGAATTCCTCAATCGTAACAAATTTAGTGAGAGAAGAACACAGGAAGTCAGATCACAGTTTTTATTCACAGTTTGAAGATGAATGCCCCCCCCCCCCCCCCCCCCCGACTTCCTAAATGAGCAAAACCTAATCTCTTAAGAAATGGTATTATAAATCTGTTGGCCCTTTGCACCTGAGGAAAGCAAAGCCTCCTTCGCAGTCAGATTAATTAGAACCATCCAGTTTTTAATAATTCTCTTAGATGCTGTCACGGGTCAGCTGTTCTGTGGTTCTTGTCAAAGAGAAGTTTCTTGTTTCTGAAGAGCAGGGTTAGTTGATGGATGGTGAACAAAGTGAAAAATTCCAATTATCCTGCGTTATATTTCTCTTTGGTAAAGGGATCTGATGGTATAAGGGATGTCAGGGCAGAATGACAGGAACTCAAAGGGGTTATCACTAGCACAGCCAATTACCCAACAATCGGTCAGAGAGAAAACTATGGGTCAAACAAAAGGAGTCCATCAAAAATGCAATTATAGAGTACAAGAAACTGCCAACAGATAAGCTTGTGTCCCAACAGTGAGATTTTACGACAGTGCAACAGATGCAGAAGGAGGAAAATATGACTTTATACATTTGATTCGGAATAATCAATAATGAGCAGGATGTGTAGACTTATAATATAAATGAAAACTGTTGAGAAAAAAGAAAATATCCTCAGGAAAATACAAAATACCAAAAAAGAACCCATGCTATTTAAAGGTCAAAATGTGCCATGGAAAAAAACCTCAGCATTGTTTCACAGATTTATTTACCATACATGAGGATTAAGCTGAAATTAGATTGGACAATGTGGGAATATGTGGCGATGCTGTCATGTTGACCATGCTTGTTTGAACTTTGAACTTAACATCTTCCAGCAGCCTACAGATGTTGCGCCATACAGATGTTGTTAGTCAAAGTGGTTCAGGGAGCCACTATCTGAGATTAGATTCATTACACAAGCATTCAGTTAATACATGCCAATCCTACAAAGATGGTCCAGAAAAACTGATTAAAAATCTGCTATTTCTTTTTTTTAGGTAAATTGTGACATTTGAGGGACATTATTTTATTTAAAAAATAAAAAAGTGAAAGATGTATGCCAGACTTTATTTCACAGAATTATTAAGGCTAGAATTATTTTGATTTCCATGCAGGGGTGGCCGAGAAGTTTCTTGGAGAAAACACACTTTTACAAGCTTGTTTGAGTCTCAATATTCTTGATGAGAGAATAGGGATAATGTGATCGGTGACATGTTCAGAATGTCTTTTAATTGGACACAGTGGGATGTTGTTGAAATGAGTGCATGAGGATTGCTCATTGAAATGTTTTGCTAAGATGATAATTGTTTTTAAAGATAGTGGGTGCCAATGCTGCCATACAAAAATATGTTTAAAAAGCCTATTTTTAAATGTTATTCTTTATTTTTTTTACCTCCAAAAGTGTCATTTCATAGTGATTGATTAATAATTTAACTGTATATTTGTATTCCTTATTATTCATTATACATGGCTTAGTCAGTGTTCTCTGGACCAGTGGATATAATTGGAAATGATTAAAAGAAACACTGCTTGCATTTTCATTTGATGAAACACTCATCTCAAATGCGAAAAAGTACTTTACCTTGGACTGTAGATGGCCAAGTTGTTGTAAATGATACATGGCTTGGATAAAGTGTCAAGTTTGTATGTCATGTGGCTAAATTAGGTTTTTGTAGATAAGCAACATGGACAACAAACAAGCAAAACTTAAAAGATTCACCTAATTCTCATGCATGGCACATGGTGATTATGTAAATCAGAGATCTAATCTGAGATATAATCAAAATGAAATGAAAGAGCAATGGCACTGAAGTACATAAAACCCAATGACAGTGTGGACAGGCTTTGTTGTCTCATTTGTTTGGTGAACTGCACTGTTAAGATGCTCACTACTTCCCCCTGGAGGCCAGTTCAATTCACTTTGGTTCAGGCAGCTTTATTATCCCACAAGGGGCAATTCACTTATAGCTTCCCAGTGCACATTCATGAAAACAGTCTGTCACCAATATCATAAATAATCAATCTGTCAAGGAAACATTCTAAGTATAGCACAGAGAGAGCGAGATTGTCAGAACATTATACGTAGCCTAGGTATACAAGACGTAGGGCAAGAAGAAACAAGATTTAACAAAAGGTTAAGCAAATAAGGCAAAAACAAGACACTATAAAAAAGTAAAAAATGGTGATAAAGAAGAAATAATTAATGTCCTCTAAATAAAATCTTTTAAAAGTCCTTTAAAAAGTGTGATCTTTGTTTAGGAGCCTAATAGAGGATTGGGCTACAATGCTTTGTAACAGACAGGAAAGCAATTGCAATAAGAGGAAAAAAAGGCGACATAATAAATAACATATGTTATGAGGGGCTGTTCAGTGGTGTAGTGATTGTCACTCCTCACAGCAAGAATCCCTCTGGTTTGAGTAGAGGTGTAAACGATTTCTATTGTTGACTCTAAAATGACCTTAGTGAATTAGGGTGTGTGTTTTATTCTTTTCTAGTGTTTGTTCCTGTGATGAACTCAGCTGTGGGATCAGCTCCAGACATAAAATGGCCGTCCATCAATCTTCACTCAACTTATTCTGAGTAGACACACTTTATATAGCAGCAATAATATCTGCAGTACATTGTTATTTTCATATATTTCATATATCGTATATTAACCTGCTTTTATCAAGATTATTTCCTATGGATCTAATTTTACCCATGAAAGGGCAGTGAAACATATTTCTGCCTGCCGATCTTCCTATAAGGAATTACTTTGTGAGTGGGCGATATTACTCACAATTACACATATTAGTCAGTGACACCACTTGAAAACTTTAATTGATTCATGCAATCATGCCAACCATTTCATTTTTTATTTTTTTATTTTACCACCCACACATTTGACAGAGTGATTACTGGAATATGTCCATGGTCTGTTAGAATACCAGCATTACCATCCAGTCTAAAACAGTATTATTTGTTGATCAGGTCCTGACTGAAAGATCCTTATATGTGACAAACCAAAAACAAGAAAAAGGACATATAGACAGAGGGAGAATTGAAAACACAGTAATATATTTCTTGTTGAAGGGGATTAAAAGCGACCAGTTTTTTTCCCCCCTCTCTGATCAAAGTCATTGTCTTTCCATAATTGCTGGAAATTACAATCTCCATAAAGGATAGGTCTCCACATATAGAACTTCAACGACCAGCTATTGTTTTTCTTCTCGTATTTGAAAGCTATTGGAAAACAGATGGAAATAGCTTCAAAAACAAGACACAATTGAAAGCAGAAGCACTTTTGAATTGAAAGACAAAAACACATCCCTCAACAATTGTGAAAAATGACAATGCACAGATAGCAGGGGACCTCTGAGGATAAAGCCATGTGAAAGTGCTTGGCAGGGGAATGGGAAGAGGAGGAAATAAAGGGGGACAAAAGGAGTGGCAAAGACCATCTTTTATGGACTGCACAGAGGAGCGAGCGCCTCTGCGTGCGTGTTGTTGTTTCTGTGTATGCATGTGCCGTGGATAAGAAGGAGGGGGTGTGTTCACTTGGAGACAGCGGGGATGGCTTATTAGGAAATCATTCCTCTTAGCCAATGGTTTTTAAGAGAAAGGCAGATGTCATTTGACTGAGGAGTACCACCTCCCCGAGCCAGCACATCCCCTTCAGTGTAACGCGGCGCTGTGTGAGAGCACCACTATCACTGCTCCCTCCTCTCTCCTCTGTCTGTGTTTCTCTCACTCGTCGTCCACAGACACTTTCTCGCCTCCTCTCTGATTTCTCTCGCTCTCTCGCTCATTCTCCTCGTGCACACCCCCCCCCCCCCCCTTCACTCGTCCCTCCTCGCTCTTTGCTTTTCACCTCCCTTCTCTTGCTCTGTGATTCTGTCCCACAAGGCAGAAATAGGATCTGTTACACACAGCACCAGCCTACCAAGACCTCAGGTAAGACGTTTTTCCTGATCTGTCCACTTTGCACGAAGCATCAGTCAGAATGAAAAGCAGAACACTTGATTTCTGGTGCACAAATTGATTTCTCTTCATTTCGACTTTCTCCTTGCTCTTTTCGACTGCGATGATTTTGAAGTGATGCTCTGACAGTTTTAAGGAGGGACGATGGATGCTAAGTTGTTTCCCACCTTTTTTCTGAGAGCCCGTGCTGCTGTTGAGTTGTGACTATGACAACTTCAGGAATGTGACATGGAAGAGTGGAGGAGAGAACGACATGTAAGGCGGGAAGTCCCTTAAGAAGAAAACACAGACATGATGGTGAAACAGGTGCAGAATGAGGCAGAGGAAATGGAAAATGCATAGATCAGGACAGATATGGAAATGGGCTTTCACCGGTCAAAGCGGGAGTAGGAAGTGAGTTAAGAGTTGCAGAAATAAGAGCTCAAGTGTTCACAGATCAGCAGGTGACAAAAGGACTTGCCATTGATCTTGAGCTGGTGTCGTCCCAGAACTAAAGCCGAGGCTAAATCCAGAGATTTTTCTCTCCTGGTGTATTTATAGAGTGATCAGTTTGGACTTCATATACAGCGAGAAACCCAATGGTGAGTGTATTTTTCTGTGCTGTGGGAGGAACGCGGGTTCGGGACAGACTCTCATCTCCAGATCGTCCCTGGGGGCTAAATAGATTTTTTTTTAAACTACTGGTTAATTGACACAAGTTGTAAATCTGTGCGCAGGGAAAAACAGCGGGAAGGGGAATAATTAGATTCAATCCACCGCTGTTTTATGCAGTAAAACAGTAGGTCATAGTGTAGGTTACACTGCAAATGCCACTCATTCATATTTATAACATTTGTGAATACAGCTTATTTTTCAAACTGTGAGTTTTGCTAAATGATTTATGCATACATATTTAAAGTGTACTGTTCTTTTTGTCACACTCATCCAGGAGATGTATAATTAGTTTAAGATTGCCCCATAGCAATCTTCAGCCTTTGAAGTTTAAATAAACAATAGGACAATGCAACGTGTCATCAGAAATTCAACAGTGAGGCACATTAGTGTCACTTAAATCATGTCTCGCGGTGGGTTTGCTTGCTTTCACGGGGCTTTGCAAGATGGCTTATACCATGATGATTGATGTTACATTATTGGGTCGTTGAAAGGTGGTCTTTGCAGATAAGTAATCTTTGAAGTTCATCTTTAGCTAATATTTTCTTGAGGACCGATGTCTTATCGGCCGTGTCTGTGGTTGAAGAATATTCATCATACCGATGAATTTAAATGAAATCTGAAAATAGCTCTGAGCAAAGTTGTGTTAGGTCTCATAAGTAATACAGCGGTGTGCTTATATTTCATTCATGACATAGTTTGGAGCTCTCTCTCGGCCCATGGAGAGAAATGAGAGAAATAGCTTTGTGATGTGAAAAGACACTGGTTGTTGAGGTGAGAGAACATCTAGACACGCTGCGGTGGAAACATTAAGAGCAACCTCTGAAAATGTACTTTAATTGTCAGGAGCCAGATGGAAAACTTGTTCATTTGAACCAGACCGGCCACAGTCCACAGCCAAAGAGCCACAGCGCGGTGGTGTTTAAATTGAGATCTAATGCCATTTAGTGGTTACTACAGCTGATTCCAGATATAGGGATTGGGGAAAATCCACACTCTGGGCGTTCTCACAGCTATCAATGAGACATTCCTCCCTCATCAGACTGGATGTTTACATCTATAATCGTCTCGTGTAGCATATTTGTAGATATAGTGGTGATACGGTTTGCTATGTCTTCACATAAAACAATGTGCTAATGATGATTCTAGAGCAAAAAGGAGCTGCCTCAGCTTTTTGCCTGACATAGCCTCTGTCATTAACCTCGCACTGAGCCAGGGACCCAGAAAAATGTCTGCATTTTGAGGAAATTAAAGTCAGAGAAATGGGGGAGCTGGTGCCTTTTCAGTCCACTGAGGGTTTCTGTGCTGACAGATACACTCTGTCTCTTTTTTTTCTTTCTTTTTTTTTTTCTCTTGTTGGTTGTGAGCTGCCCCAGGTGTGACAGGCAGCTGGAGTAATGGGCGACGTTTGACAGATGCATATTTCCAGCCTTGAAAGCTTCATATAAAGAAGATAGACGGCATGGATTCAGGCCGAGCGTGGGACAAACTGTTGGGCTGTGAATCACCTCAATGAGTGTGCTGCCCCTGTGCTCGATTGATCTTTCACGTGACTCTCGCAGCCCCTCCAAGTCACTAATTGCGTCCCAACCTGATTATTGATTGAAATATGAGGGTGGCATATTGAACTCAAAGAGGCAGACGGGGTGTTGCACCCACCAGGGCTGGTGGTCAAGTTGCAGGCAGAGTGACTGTACGCCGTGAAAGGCTTTGAATGGAAAGACTTTCTTCTACTCTGACTGTGTGTGCGCGTGTGCTTGCATGCATGCCGATTTCATTTCTGTACCATCATAAGGGATTTGTACTAATATTGGAGACTTTATGTGATAATTAATCTTTTATAAGCCTATCAGGGCACATAACTGGGAGCCAAGGCGAAGGGATTACATTACAGTTTGTACAGTAGAGAGCAGTGTTTCTTGGCAAACAGACTTCATCTGGCTATCAGTCTGTGTAGAGAAAAGCCAACAAATGGATGAACTCCCACATGTATGACTATATATTGGTCTTTTTCTGTGACCCTGTATCATTAGAGTTCCCTCTACAATTCTCACATTTTATTCATCTGCCATCCAAGTCATATAGTGCACTGGTGGTGCTGGTAGCCATAGCATACTTGCGTACATAGTGACGGTTCTAACTTTGATTTGTTGCCACAAAGGGCACAATGAGTCATGGGTTCTTGGAGCGTTACATGTTTGTAAACTAGCAGGTTTTATAAAAAAAGTTAATACAGACATTTCTAATTGTTTCATGAAATGCCCTGGTGATTTCCACAGTTACAGCTATTCTAACAGAATTAAAAGCAAATAAAAATCACATTTTAAATTTGAACCAATACACTCGCACTATCTGGCTTATTGTAGGCTAACGTTACCATACAGCTGAGTCCACCAAGTGACCATTCCAAATAGCATTAATCTTCAAAACGAAAACAATATTTGATTTGATTTAAATCATTATAGTCCATCAACACTGAAGTCCATCTTCAGTGTAGATCACAGAATAAGTTTTATAGATGAACCAGTTGGTCCCCCCAGGAGGTAAAGTTCTTTTTCCTCAGTAATGCTTTCAAAACCCTCTATTTCCTGGTCAATTTTGTTAAATACTGCATTGTGACGAGCACCATTTCGTTTTCTTGACATGATTCTTTGCAGAAATCTGCAGGTCTTGTCAAAAGTTTAACTACTACTCTGTAGAATGACTGCGGTAACCACCTGCTTGTCAAGATTGGATATTTTATGGATATTTTTATCGTCGAACGTGAACATTTTTCTCATCGTGAAATAACATTTGGTTCTGTCCAAATAACTTTCACCGGAGAGGGTCTCGGCTCTTTCAGAAGTGATCACCTCACTTAAACACAAAACACGGGGCTGTTCCATACTCATAATTTCCTTGAAGAGATTGCCTTTTAGCGACCAATAATGTTATAATGGCAAATAACACAATACACTATTGGGCATTATAACATTTGAATTGGTAAAAGTTATTGCATTATTGGCCATTATTGGTAAATGCATGCCCTAAGGTTTTTCAAGTGAAATTTACAACACATTTTGTAGCAGCTTTTTCCTTTGTTTCCTAACACATGTGCAGTAACTGTATTAATCTCAGTGATTATGTGATAAAGAGACACGTCTGTATTGTGTGTTTTTAATACAAACTTTGAAGGTCCTTTTTGTTGTTCACTTAGTTGGTATAATCAAGGCAAGCCTTATAAATCAAAGTTTCATTGAATCAATTTTGCTTCTGTGATCACTTGCACAGTTTCACTCTTTACAGGGAACATGGTGTGTGGCCTTTTCAAAAGGCAAAATGATTGTAGTTGCATTGAGTTATGCAAGTAATCTTTTTCAACAACACAATAAGTCCCGAAATGTAAGCAGGTGTTCTGTGTTGAAAATGCGTTGCACAACTGTTTCTGGTTTGTGACAACTCGGCTGTTCGAATATGAGACAGACAGTTTAGTGCATGCATTTTTAGCATTCAGGGCTCTCTGTATTACAGTTTTTGTGTTCAGATGTGATGCAATGAGGGCACAGAGCAAGTAGGACGCTATTTGTCAATGACATCTTTTTGCTAATAGGATTAGATGCATCTGAAAGGCATTCAGATGGGCTATATGTAGCGGATATGCAAATTACAAAGATGATGCAGATACAGAGCTCACACAAGGTTTGGACAAAAAATGTAAAATATAAAATGTGGTGAAATCCTTTTCTCATGAGGCAAAATGTCTACTGGTCGTAGTCTCTCAATTTCTATCCCATTTCTTTCTTCAAAGACGTTTTCGGGGATCAATATACCACATAATGTACCCCATAAATCAGTATATAAAACCACACTATAGAGTCAAAGTGATATAAATAAATATATATTAATATTGACCAGTGCAACAGCCCAAATTGTAGTGAAATAGCATAGTGAATATTTTAATGCTAGAAAGGCTGTAATCAGCCAAGGTGGAAAGAACACTGATAATTTATTCTCAAGTAGTTCATTTATTTTGCTGAAATTGTGCCTAATTAGGAGTGAA
This sequence comes from Blennius ocellaris, assembly GCF_963422515.1. Taxonomy (NCBI): domain Eukaryota; kingdom Metazoa; phylum Chordata; class Actinopteri; order Blenniiformes; family Blenniidae; genus Blennius; species Blennius ocellaris. Next base: position 10,999,658 of record NC_137655.1, on the reverse strand, counting down.
CATCCCCTAAAATCTACTTAATAGTTCAAGCTATTTTCTAACTAGTAGTTGTCAGTGTGACACATTCACATTTCACTTGCATGCTTTAAATTGTGTATGGGCTTCACAGTGCGCTGTGACCTTAAATCTACAATTTACATTAGTCAGACCAACAATCCCCCCCCCCCACTCCCCTCCTGCTTATTGTCTAATACAAAACCTGCCTTGAAACTCTGCATTGGAAGTGTCTCCTTTAATACCAACACCTGGATCTTTTCTGCTGTTGATCCCTCTGTAAGCTTACTTTTCCCCTCCCTGATACGTCAGTGCGGTGAATCTAAAACACATAAGCATTCAGTCAGGTTTTTTCAAAGTAGTTACATTTGACAGATTGGCAATAAGAAACTAGCCCGCATCCCCTGTGGTGGTTTAATTTAAATACATTGTAGGGAGAAATATCTGTGTGGATGTGTTGTGACAATCTCTTCATCACTGGAATAATAAAATGACTGAATTTCAAATGCAATTTAGAATCAACAGGAACACTGAAGGTGTGGTACACCTCCAAAACACTCACGCCTTTACCGCTTCACTTTTCTTGCTGATGCAAGCTGTTATATCATTAAGCTGCAGGGCTGCTGCTTGCTTATTTTGAGACTGTGTGGTGCTTTCAGAGAGAAACTCGCTCACATTCGCTCGTTCTCTCAGAGGCGTGCCCCTGTGATGATTCATTGATATAATTCAATACTATTTCTGAACATGACCTTTGTCACTGGCCCGAAAAAGGGTCGAGCGGAAAGTCCGCCTCTCTGTTTTAAATGGGTTCTTCTGATCCTGATTCATCCAGTTGAAAAGTATAGATTCACGATTCAAACATTGTAAATCTGTTTAATAGATCTCATCACATCAACTGAAATAGCTGTAATAGTTCCTTATAGGTAAAATAACTGAGCACAGCAAAATATTACTTTGATAACTTTCCTGTTCTCAGTAGAGATCCATCCTGAATCTATATATGCTCTATACTAGTTTTACGATAGGAGCCCATCACATAAAAGGCTTCAAAGCAAGGCTTTTCTTAGATTTATGTATAAAAAGAAGCAGTTTAAGATGGACTGTATTTGCTTTTAGGGATTACTTTACCTTACTCACTTCATGCTGATTTCACACGGCATTGTCCTTGAGAGTATGTTGACTTGCATTAAGTAAAATAAACAGCACTCATAATGGCTGAGTAGTTGCACACATCACAAATCCTAAGTAGTTTGTCAGGTCTCCTGGAAGATCTATTGTCTTTGATGGCTTTGACATGTGCACATATAATTTTAACAATTTAAGAGCAGGCAAAACCAAGGGGCCTGTCCAGTGATGTCTGGTCCTGGATCCCAGGTTAGCACAGCAAACCTTTCGACTTGCTTAATCTGTCGGTACATTTTATAATGCTTTTTGGAGTGATTAAATGCACAATCAATCTGATAAATTGACTTTATAGCAACTCTTAGGTAATATCATGCAGTTGGTAAACAAAGGAGAACAGTGTGGAGATAGAGGCTGGGATTACCGTGCTTCCTCTCTTCAGTCTGTACAAAGTGAATTATTTAAACTTTTAGAGTTATATGTGAGCCAATTTGAAGTATTAGAAGTTCTGTCCTCCTGTGTGCATGTACTGATTTCCTTCTCTTTCATAGAAATGACCATTATTAACCTGTAGTTTCAGTCTAAAGCTTAAAACTTAGTTGTGTGAATTTCCAGAAAAGATTAGTCTTTTCTTTTTTTCTACTTTGATCCAAATATAATTTTTTGTCATCCTCATATCGCAGGGAAGTCTTTACAGTAAACATACTATTGCTTATCACATGTTGATTATTTGCAGTAGGAATGTGCATTAGTATTAACAGTACATTATAAGCAATAAACCTAGTTATAAGGAACACAGTTTGTCCCAGTGGTTATACAATTGCAGAATGCGTTCAGGTTTTAATAAAGGGCAAACCACAGCGAATCTCTATAACAGTTATTTAGAGAGAGAGAGAGAGAGAGAGAGAGAGGGAGAGGATTTCAGGGTGTATTACCGATTCTTATATGAAAGTGTGGGTGTGCGTGCACTCTCGTATGCATGTGCTTGCCAAGTGATTAACCACGATAGGAGCGTCCAGGGATTCCTTGATCTCATTACCTCTGCTGACATAGGGCAGTAAACTATCAGATTGACATCAGATGAAGGTCAAATCACTCAAGGTGGACCTTTAGAGATGCTCACATGAGTGAAGTACTTTTCCCCACATTTCATTAATTGTAACTCAATTTTGACACATCAAACTGCAAAAAGGTTTTCCGATAAAGCCTCTCGAAATTATTCCTGTTGTTGTCGGTCACAGCTTCAGCACCATATAAAAAGCTTAATAAGGACACCCAGATATAAATGACCTTCCTTAAATTAGTCAAGACAAACTGTCGGCACCCTTTGTCACGTTTGAGATCACTTCAAAAAGAAATTCTTCTCTTGTCACAAGTGTTGGTGACATGGTTATTGATCATTTCCGCCTTCTGTCCCTCTTCGCATCAATCTGATAGTGAAATATTGAAGCTATTATTTGGACTGAGGAATCATAATGCTCTGCGAGGCTATTGCTACTTCACATTGCTACCCAGAACACAAACACTTCTTTTTTCTTTCTTTCTTGAGTCTATTGAATTTGCTGACCCCCAACACCCCAACAGTTTTCAATTACATTAGCCCCTACCCCGTGCCCCATGTGGAATACAAATGTAAGCGCTTGAACAAGCCTTATCTCGAGGGTCTTTGTCAAGTAGTTGCTTTATTTGTCTGTAGTGTCTTCCATCTGGACACACAGGTTAGTCTTTTGGGTGTTGTGCAGGTGTCAGACAGCTGAAGGAGGCTGTCACCAAACCCAGTCAGCCCCCTGATGGCCGAACAACCTTTAGCTTAGATCCCCTGCTTCCATCACCCCTATTAACTTTGGATCACTGGCTATATTCAGTAAATCTTCCTTGCACATAATAGAATTAGTGTGGCAATACACTTCCCTCTTAATGGCCAGATGTGTCTTTTTTATGCTTTCTGTATAGACCTGCTGTCTCAATTGACATTCTCCTTTTTGTTACTCTCCCGCTGTCTTTGAGGTGTCAGTGGTAATTACATCTAATGAGAAAGGAAAGGAGTTGTTCACCTGAAGAGAACACATGACCTCTGGTGAAAACACGCTGTTCCTGCTTTCACTCTAATGGAAATGTGCGTCACATTCGAAGCGATGCCACTTTGATATTCATGCTTAGCACAGGTTGTGAATTCAAACTGCCTTTTGTATACAGTGCAGCCAGGAAAAGATGATATTTTACATGAGTGGATATCACAAATAATACCTGGCGAGTTGAGCACATGTGCCTCAAGACTTAGTGATGTGGACAAGAGAGGCAAAAAGCTTAGAGTTATCCGAGCAGAGCTGCTTAGGAGCAAAGTCTCTTTTGATTCACTGAGTCTCTTGTAGTTCTATTATTGCATCTTGTTGGATTTACTATGAAAAGGTGCCACAGTCAATAGAAAATTATAAATGGGATTGGACTGAGTAAAACATGAAAGGGTGTGTGTGAAGGTCCAATGTTGCACTTTTGCCATGACAACACAAGATAATTGCCTTTGCAATCCAGAAGCTCTAAATTCTGACAAAGAACTCAACAACTATTCAAAGAATATTTTCTCACATGTATTATAAAACACATGATGACAGTGTTGGACAAATTACCTAAACAACTATTTTATTGCACTTAATTTGTCTTTAATAGGTAGAGTCTTCACTCGGGAGAAGTTGTTACCCCTGTGTTACCCTCTCTCCTAATTAGGATGTCTTAATAATGGTAACATGGCTGTACTATTCAGCCGTACAGCTCAGCTGTGACACATTAGCTTCTCAACGCACCTGTTCTGGAAGGAAATGGATTTGTGTGCTTATGATGACAAGAATAGGTGTCAATGAACAAGTGATGTTTGTAGAGGACTGCAAAACAGAGATATAACAGTTTCCTAATTGATTTAAGGTACAAGAAAAGTCACAAGTCAACAGATTCCTTAATAGTTTTAATGGGATTCCACATTAGTAATCAGCTACTTTCTATTTTCAAAAGAATATCGTGTTTTATGACATGCTTCTCCTAACACTGAAAACCAGCAGCTTGAAATCTGTCCCTTGGTATTTTGGAGCTTCTTGTGCTGCTCCCGGTGAGCATTTATTTTTGCCTACATTTTTACAGAGCCTCAAATATAGTTGTATTTAAAAAAAACAAAAAACTGCTGGTACATTCTTTAAATAATATTGCATTGCACATTACAATATTTGAAGCTCCTGTTATATATATGAGATAGTGCATGTTTAATGAATCTAACCACTGGTAAGGAACAGCAACATGAGGTGCAGTCATGTGTCTTAATGATGTGTGTCTTTAAGAGTTTCTGGACATCATCAGGGTGAGTCATTTGAGGCTCCATCGACATGAAGAGCAGTTATTGGCCAGGGTTTTTCTTTTGTACTTTTTTGTACTTCTGTACTGCAAAGTGCCTCGCCAAATAATGAATTGGGCAAAATTGTCTCTTAGGAACATTCCTACTGGACCATTACATCTACACATGAATAATGTGTGAATGGCTGAATGTTGAACAGACAGATGATGATGCTTTTTTCTTTTTACAGTCCTGCATAATTTGATTCAGAGCTATGTGGTAATTCGAGATGAGCTCAATTCGTATTATTCAATTGATTTACGTCAATTACATCAACATTCATTTACATATAATGATACAGCACTCGAAATGCAATAACAAACACGCCCACATGCGCAGGTGTATACTTAATCCCATTTAACTAGCTGCAGCTTTTCTGTAATGCGAGTATACTAACAGTGAGACTTTACCTACAGTTTTAGAATCAAAGTGTTTGTCAGTGTGTTTTAAAAGTCGTGCACATGTGCAGGGATGAGTTTGACAGTTTGGTCTCTCAAGGGCCTGGTCCTCAGATGCTGGTAATCCACTGATGTAGTGTTTCCCTTATCTCTCTCCCTGAATATTCTCCTGCTCTCCTGCAGCCTCCCCCCCCCCCGCCAAGTTATTTCACTCTCTCACTTGTCCTCCTGCATGTGATTAACTGCAGATAGGCATTTACTTCAACAACTCGAGGATCTTGCATAGCAAAGGAGAGAGCTGTGTGGTTGCGTCTCTTTTTTTTATCGAGTCCAGTCTCTGCATATTCTCGATTGAAGACTTCTGCTTGTTGATATGTCAAAGATAACACCATGCTGTAAGTCCATCTAATCAGGCCACAAGACTCTTTAATCAGCAGCAGTAGTTGCATGCAGAATTCCATAAACAAGTTAAATTTAACAGCACAGGAATAATGTCAAGAATAAACAGACTGTGTGAGCAAAGTCTTGGCTATGTGCCCATATGGCAAGCAGAGCTGACACAAGCAACCTAGTTACAACTTCAAGCTGTGGTTATCATATTTGAAGGGCTTGTATGCTACAACAATTCTGGCATTTTTGTAGTGTTAAATGACTGGATGCTACGTCATTAGCGATCTTTTACAGCATGGTCATAAAAGGTGCAAAAGAAACTTGTGGTTACAAGAAAGACACCTCTTCACAAAAGTCACATCTTTTGTGACGCCTGATCTGCGTCACACATATGTATTTCCCGTCGTGCTGCCCAATGCGTTTGTTTACAACTTTTACCATTTACTGCTGATGTGGAAGCGGTGCTGTGAAGATCAGTTTTTATCGATCAGATTTCACTCCCTGCCCTGACACCCAAGCCAGAAGAATAAGTGTTTCTGTTCTTTTTTTGTTGTTGTCGTTGGCTGTGATGGTCCGGTGCTCTTCACAGCTGTTGTCTGTTTTAAAAGGCCGCCCGCTGATGTGCTTTGCTCTCCAGTGAATAAGGCCCTACGATAGTTCATTATTTTATTACACTCCAACCTGCAGCAGCAGGCTGCGTGACGTATTTCTCTATCCTCATTTGTGAAGCTACTAGATACAGTTTCTCTGCTCTTTTGCATCTAATTAGGATAGGCTGTGTGCCTCCAAACAATGGGATAATGACTGGCACTGGCGAGTCGTGCTGGTGCTGAATGCCTCCTGGCCTTGCACCAGAAGCGTGGAGTGGGAATCGCTCCTTACACAAATGTGGCATGACTATGAATGCCAGGGTGTGCTGGGGATTATTTGCTACCCACAATGTGCTTTTTGTATGTCAGTACATTCAACTTTAAGCTTCATATTAAACTTTTTTCATCATGTTTATAGCGGACTTAATTTATGCGTATTGGTGGCTATGAAGCTATGAAGCAAATTAAATTAGTGTGGGGTCTTTGGACGTGAAACAAAAATGTCAGAATATAGCAGTTACACCTAATAAACTGCAAAATCAGGAAACAATCAACAATACTGCTTTGTGACATTCGCCTACAAAATGTTCAGAAATTAAATACAATATTTTTATATTTCCACATACATAAATGGAAAAAAAAAAATCTCATATCCATGAATGTGCAGCAAAACAGCCCCATGCATCATGACTATTTGATGCCCTGAACACGATAAAAGAATCAAATCTGTTCGCATATATACTACTTTCGTCAAATATTTAGCAATATTCTGCAAAATAAGTTACAAAAAATAGAGGAATATTATTGATTTAACTCAGATCCATGAGACTGCCTTAAACATAAATAATGCAGGATATGCTGTGCAACATAAGTCACTACTAAAAAAGATCATTACAATGAAAATAAGAGGTTGTTTGCGGTCCTGTCTTTGAAAACGTTATATACTCAAGCTTCTTAACGCCTGGTTAAATGTATAATTTGCTTTTTTCCTCGTCTTTATTAATATCACAGTGCTTTACATGATTCCCGTTCACCAAGTTGCACAAACACGCACTCACATATCAACTGTGACGGTTGCCTTGCAAGGTGTTCGCACACTGTTGACGGGCAACATTTGGTTTCGCGTCTTACCCAAGGACATTTCGACACATGGACAGTTGGGGATGTGGATTGAACGGCTAACCTTGAGACTGAAAAACAACAACGCACTTTTCTACCTGAGCATACCAGCTGCTGGTTACAGATTGGTTTCATACAGTGGTAAAAATACGTCTTCCGCTGATCCTTTGCAGCAGAATCTGCTCCAGTATTTTGAGCTAATTAAAGGTAATTTTGACATTCAAGAGCCGGGCCATTTATCCGTTGCCCATGTGCGTGCGTTTCTGTTGTAATGATTTAAGTTTAGCAGGGGACTGCCTTTTTCTATCATGAAATATTTGAAAAGTTTTTATATTCAGAAAAGTGTATTTCACTGCTCCTTGAAACATCATGGCCATCTTTAATAAATTGCATGTGGCATTTAAGATTAAATCCTTTAGTCTTAAATATGCAACCCCCTTTTTTGAGGTTGTTTCATGCAAATGACATCTCAAAAATGAAAATCATATATCGTTGCAACTTCCTGATCTATTTGAATGATTTTGATGTCAAAAAGAAGGAACACCTGAGATTTGTTCACTCACTGGTGAAACATAAATGAGGAATGCACACTGCATAAATGAAGAAAATGGAAAACAATTCTAACCCTAAAAATCAGAATTTTTTTTTTTTAGGAGGTAATTCTTTTTTTAATAATGTAGCTGATGCTCTAAATCTCCACTGAAACAGATGATCTTGACATCACCGTAACCATAATGGGCTATGGTACAGGTCGGTCAGGCATTGGTTGAAAAGGCTGACAGAATTTAGCATCAGTGAGTCATAAGATACCCACCAAAGCAAGATTGACAATTGTTTAAGCCATTGGATATGCCAACAGACGTGTGTAGAATCACTGAACATTGCTCTTAATCAATCAAAAATGCCCACAATGACTTCAAGGTCACATCGGGACAGAACACAGAAGAATCTTGTATTTTTCTCTGCAAAATGGTAAACGTGAGACAGAAAGCACAGTTGTCATTGTATGAAGTGACTGTCTGTTGCTTTCCTGTAGCTGTTATGCGGAATCTTTGAGGTTGAATAATATGTCTTATATTTGCATAATCTGTGGAGTCTGTGCTGTGTGTGTGTGTGTGTGCATCTGAAGCGATACAGAGTTTGTAGGTGGATAAATTTACATTACATGGGTTTTGGTATTTGGTTGTGTTTGGAGGATATAAAAATGCCTTATACTGAAATGTTCCTGCAAAGATACTACATATGAGACTTGTTTCTCTAACTTAATGAAAACTGTCGTCATGAAAACAATCATCAATCACAGTTATGTCTTCAGACATAATGTTGTTTCCGAGCAGAGACAGCTTTAATATATATGTTTGTTTTTTTCCACTGTGAAGCCAATTCTTTTTACTCTTTTATTGGACATTAATAAAACCCAAATAGAAAGAATTACTATTCATAAATATCCCAGTGATGGTAAATATTGATGAGCAGATTGTTCCTTTTGTGACATATTTTCAGATAGTCGTTTGACCTTTTTCCATTTTTTTTCCAGTAAATTTTTGCACCTCCAATGTTTTCAAGCAGATTTTCCCAATTTGAGAATATGACCTTGGAAAAAGTCCCATTGGTTCATGAGGGAAACATTGTGGCAGCTGATGCAACCATGAGACATCCTATCATCAGTCTCTGCTTCTCTCTGGACCACTAATGGGTCATATTTTGACTGTTGTGCTTCGTCATGGTCACGGTCTTGTTGCACTTTTAAGTAATCTGATTCATGAATGGTGCAGAAAGTACATCCTCAGCATTACTAGCGGTGGGTATATCTTCACTTGCTGAGCTGTTGTCATCAAAACTCTTCATTGTCAGAGAAAACTGCTGCTGTGAGCTAAACCTGTAACCCAGCCTCAGCAACACTACTGTGACAATAACTCAAAGTGACACTAATAGATTATTACGTCAGTGTTTAGGCTATATAACAACAAGGGACCATGACGTCAAAATGCAAAGTAGAACATTGCATTCATCTGGTTGACAGCTTCATGATTTAATTCATTAAAAAAAGAGCCCACACGCTACAATAGTTTTTGCAAGTGATAGCTCAATGCCACAAACCTATGTGTGCACAGTGAGACTCTCAAAGCAAAACTGAAAACGAAGGCTGCCAATGCTTCAGTATTAAACACTGTTTGTTCCAACACTGTTGTTGGCACCTTCTGGCTGTGCACATCTCTGCTAATTTATATTTTACACTACTTTAATTCTCTCTCCCTCTGCTTTGAATGGAAGTCAATACATTAAATGCACAAAAACAAAATGTGAAATGCTACAGGTGTTCCTTGAAATCTGAGCCTCTTGCAGAGATGATTACAGCTCCTACATGCACAATATATGTATATACCTTTGACATCAGTCAAGTAATTATTTTCAATCCTCAAATGGTTATAAAGTAACTCTCCAGGTTCTAACCTTTCATCCGAAGAATTTAACTAAGAGGCTGTTTGCTTGCTGATTTATTAAAATCGGAGGACATTAAAGATGTCATTGACTTTCATTGGCTCTGTATCATCCTTTTATAGTTTCATTAGTTCAGCTGCAGTAACCGGTCGCTATCGAGTCCATAGGCAATGATGTCTCTTAATTGAAAGTGACAGATATGGATTTTCATTAGAGCTTTACTTTAATAACTGAAATAAAGAGGGGGAAAAAAAGGAACTGATATGAATATCCAATAAATCTGTCTCCTTAAGTATATTCGTTAACTTAAGTATACTTTGCACCCCAAACTTTAGGAAACTGATACGGTGTCCAAACCCCTGGAAAAGACGTTTACAGTTATAAAGCCTCAAATTAAACTTCTGTCTCGTAATAATAGTACTTGGTAATGTTGGTGAAAAATACAATCTTCACGCTACGGTCACGCCACAGCTCACACCCAAAACAAACATCTGTGCTTGGCTCTAATTAACAATATCAACATCTGCTGTATTGGCTGTGAAATCTGAAAAGACAACAATGACAAAAGGTATTCTGTATCTTCAGCACTACCCAAGGATACATCATCAGAGATGAGGTGGCTACAACCTCATATCCTTGACTCACAAATCAGTGACTATGTCATGCCTCAGTATGTACGATACATCGATTTGCACAAACAGCTGTGAAAATTAGTATGTGACTCCGACTCACTTCTGAAACTCTTGTCTGCTACAAACAATGGACTTATGAGACAGCAAAGACAATCAGGGTTGTGCCTTGGAAATGCCCTGGGCATCTATTTTAACCCCTGCGGTGTGAGTTCAAAGCTCATTCGGTGACTTTACATAATGTGTGAGATATTTGAGCAAGATTTTAAAATACTTTGTGTTTGTCTTGTTTGCCTGTGAAGTAGATTTCATCTTTATAACAAGTATACAAATGGTATCCTTTGTTGTTCCTCCTCTGGTGTAAATAACATCTGATCTGTTAAAATACAGCAAAACTTTACACCACAGAGGATTGGCTTCTCGCCCCAATTCCCCCAAACGAAATACACCAAGCCATGGAGAGTATTTACAGTTGCACAGCTTTTGTCATGTTTTGTAAACTTGTACATCCTCTGGTTTCACACAAGGTTTATATTTTCAACAATTTCCACTCCCAACTCGCCACTGATCAGTCAATTTACAAGATGTCAGTTTGAAAGGCTTCGCATTTCATCACATGCAGTGAATTATTGTGTTACAGTTCTTTCGAGTTGTCTTAAAATTGCAGTAAAAGGGTGAAGCGAAGCAGAAAATCGTTATACTTGTTTGTGCCCTTGTCTCCGAGGATCAGTTGATTTGATCAGTATCCGAGGCATGTTGGGGGAAGATTCAGGTGGTCATGCTGAAGCCACAGATGGTTTGTGAATCAAGATTAGTATGTTCATTGACTGTGCTTCAGGTCCTTCAAAATTGACAGATGGAGCATCAGCATTTAAAGAAAAAACTATAACACCATCAGGAGGTTTTTATTATTTATTATTTAATTTTAGTTTTGTTTCTTCATACCATCTAAATGTTCATTTTCTGATTGTGTTTCATAAGAGTGATTAAAATGAACAAGAAAAGCACGATATGAGAAAGTGATTATGTAATTGGATTATATTGTTATGAATACACATTGACGTCAATATTGAGACAATTATTCTGCTATTAATTGTTGGAAACATGATTGTCCACTGATTGAAATCGGCCACATAAAGTCCCATATTTCCTGTAGGCAATTTATCACAGCACCACACACACACACACACACACACACACACACACACACACACACACACACACACACACACACACACACACACACACACACACACACACACACACACACACACACACACACGCACGCACTTTTTACATTGACCTTAACTTGTTTCCTGCAGAGTTGTGCCAATCTTATTTATAACTATGACTTGCTTAATATTTACTGTAACCCCACCATAACGTTAACCCAACTTTAGGATTTGTCTTCATTTAAATGAATGTTCATTTGATCAACATGATTTTTTTTTTTGGTATAAGACTGGGCCCCATCATGTCATTGTGTGAAGCCTCTATCTCACTTGGCAAAAACAACTAATAAAAAAACAATACATGGACAGTTTTCAGTGGGATTTACATTGAATTAGTACTTTCTGTACTGTATATCCTACAAATGTCAAAACTACTTGCTTGAGACTCTCATGACCTTCGACAGATAAACATAAATCTTGTGACTGACTTGTGACTAACTGACTGATCATTTTGTCATCGTCATGTTAAGCCATAAAAGTGCTGAAGCTGCTGGAAGATGGTCCCAACCTGGATGATGAACAGACCAACATGCTAAAGGCTCAGTTCTCATTATGCACATTATACGATTTGCAGAAACACGATTGTTGGAAGTTCAAAATGGGCTTTGGGCCCTCAACACACACAAAGCACATGACAGAAAACTAATTGTGCTTTATTTTTTGCAATTCCTGAATGTTTTAGATATTTTGGAAATGTATTGAATTTCATTCACAATTTGTCACAGCCTAATGAAATGGAGGTTTTGGAGTAGGGTTCCTATTAAAGTGGTCCAATAATATCAACACCACCCAACAAAATTGAGACATAAAATAATTTATCAGTGTGTTGGTTGATAGAGAAGTAAATATACATCAAGTTATCAGCCAAATACCAGTGGTAAACTCGACTAATAACACTCATTTCAACCCTGAATAAATACACCCACGAACATCAACCTTTAAATGACTATATACATATATCAGTATGTGTAGGTGTGTTACTATAAAAAAATATGTTGGTATGATTGCAACTGCAGCTAGTACCTTTTGTTGTTCTGCAACACATTTTTTTCCCACCAGTGTTGTTTCACGGCGGCATCTGTGAAAGTCTTTAACCAAAAGCTCACCTCCTAAATTCCAGGTGAGCAGAAACCAGGCACTGACTGATTAGACCTGTCAGCCCTCAAAACATTTGATTGGATTTGGCCCAGACGAGGCTTCTGCTTTCACAAAGTGAGCCTGCCCAGGGTTCTCCGCCGAGACTGAATGTTCAATAAAGTCCCACTTTCAGCCTTCGCTTTCTCCTTCCTTTCTTATCGGGGAAGTACAACCAGATAAGTGCCTCACCCAACAAAGGAGATAGAGCACTCGTACTGCAAGTCTATATGTCATGCTGCGTCTTGCCACCCAGGAGTTTATAGAGCAACAATTAGACCTCGAGTGTGGGTGGTTAAATATTCTTTTAATTGTTATCAATGTGTGTTAAAGTCCTGAGAGCCTTCTATCAAAGCGCCACTTTTAATTTTGATGCCATTGGAAGGAAAGACCACCTGTGGCTATGTCTTCTCAATGACGTTTCATTCAGCTGTATGACTTCTTATTAGTGTGCATTTATGTCTGCACCACATTATCAGCACATTTCAGAATATAACCTAACCGAATGTTGAGAGAACAATTTAATAATTTATGTAGCTAAAAGATTAAAACTATACTCCAGAGATCAACTCTCTTGGCTTGGCATGAGTTTGCTTTGAAGTATAGTGGCTCTATAGGTGCTATAGAAGCGTTGGAGTCGGCATGTGTCTGTTCAGATCAGTTTATAGATGCATTTCTTTGTAAAGGCATTAATAAACAGATACTCTTTGTTCCTTTTGGCTTTTTTTCCCTCCTAATCCGCTCAAAGACATCACTCAAAAGGAGGTAAACAGCTAATCCAAACTAATCCATTCATATAACACAGAGATATTCTCAGAGAGGCTCATGCCTAATGAATGTCAGCCACTCTCGGTTTAATTGCATGTTTACACAGCACTGTCATTTTCATAACATCACACCCAGAGTGCCCAGTGTTTGGAAATTCTTTGGGGTTTATTTCACACTCATGAAAAATCCCTTTGTCCTACCTTCTCTAAATAAATAAATAATCATTTAGGATCTGGTAATGGAAAGGAGGAGTCTCCAGTATGATTTTGTCGTTCTTGTAGAAGAGGAGGATTATACCAGAAATATCCACAGGTGTCAACTGTAGGGATTTGGGGATTTCATGTCACATTAAGTTGGGGTTGCAAAACAACCCAGTAACACTCAGCAAGAGTCCTTGAATTCTCTTACACTTGTAGCTTATTGTATCTTTAGGATTTCTGTACATTTCTTTGTAATGTTGCCTCTTTTGTCCTTATCCATCTCAAAAATGATGAAATGGGACAAATAGGAGTGCATGCTGTAATAAGCTTGGCTGACAATCAGACGACAAATTCTAGATTGAATCTTCAAAGGTTTTTTCCCCCTCTATTCCTCTTTTGGTCACCGATGACATGCTTGAGTTATTACGTAGTTGGGACAAGACACTGATAAAGTGTCCTTTCTTCAATGAGGTTAACCTTTTTTCTTTTTATTTGTTCATTCTGAAGATTTATCTCACTGTCTTTAATGTGTGAAATACTGTCTTGATTAGAAAAGGTGGTAAAGGGTCTATTAAAGGCTTTATTGCATTTGCGACGATACTCTAAAGAGCTTCACAGCCCATTTTTATTGTCTGTAAACAATTTACAATGTCCATGCTTTAAAATTGTTTCTAGAAGATTGAGAGGAGCGTTACTTGTCAAGTTTTCAATTACCATCTAATTCACAGCAGTCACAGTCTCATGTCTTGTTTCATGTCTTCATGGCACGTTGTTGCTATGAGAAATACATTATTCAGTGCAGCAGTTTCTGGCCAGCGAGTCTCGATCCAAGCCTCCATTTCCTGTTTCAGATTCGTTTATTCAAATGTGACAGTTGTGAAGAAGCTGTTTTAATACTCTGCTACAGAAGGTTTGAGTAGATTACAAGCGTTGAAGAAACAAAGATGTCCCAGTTCCTATGCTGGAGACTATTGTGAGACGGATGAGTCACACGCTGTTGAGGTCCCTCAGTGTGTCTCCACCTGTTTTTTTTTTTTGGGGGGGGGGGGTTATGGCCACATCCAGTAACCTTTCCTGAAAATAATTTTTTATTACATGTCGTCCTTGAATAGAGCACTCTGATGATGGGTAGTTCTTGTCAAGCATTCCTTCAAGCAATATTTTATAGACCCATACGTTCTCAACACACTGTAGTGAAGTCAAAACCCCAAAATCAACTTTCTAACATCAACTGTATGAAAATGAAAGAAGGCAAGATTCAGCACCAGCAATTATTTTGAACAGGAACTGTTGAGTTTTATGATAATGGTCAGGATCACAACCAACACCAATATAAATCTTATTTAAAAGATTAAAACATCATTGAAAACTGTCTTGAGGTCTTGTCATTGAATGTAAGAAAGAGATCAATATGAATTGGATTTTCTGGTCAAAAACCAATGCGTGTTCATTGTTTTTAACACAGAGATCCCCTATTCAAAAATAATCTCTTTGGTGCAGCCTCATTTCACCGAAGTAAAGCCTCATTAGGCATCTAGTTGTGCAGTATGTATTCAGGAAGTAATAATCCTATGACCCACCTTATCAGCATTTTTTATTTTTTTTATTTTTTTCACATTTTAGGATCCTTTTAAAGATGGATAAAAGAGTATGCAGGTTTATTTTTGCACCTAATATTGCAAATAATATACTGGCTAGGTTCAGTTTGTTATAATTGTGTTAAAAATAATATTGTGGCATTTTCTGGCCTGGGTATATTTGCTTTAGTAACATACCCCACATAAGGATTGCTTACGGAAAATAACACATTCCATGTCCAAATATAGAAAAAATATGTATTCCGTAAAGATTCACATGACTGCGCCAGTTCGGCTTCTACCACTGGACTGCATTTATATGTGGTAGTTTACCAGTGCAGACCCACTCCATTAGGTTCACCCATTACCAGGTTTCACCCCTTTTCCCTTCAGAACTGCCTCAGTTCTTTGTCGGATAGATTCAACAAGTTGCTGTAAATCTTGTCCCATATTGACATGATGGCATCACATCGTTGCTGCAGATTTGTCATCTGTCAACAGTCATGACGCTGATGTTCCATTTCATCATCTCTATTGGCTTGAGATCTGGTGACTGTTGAGGCAATTGGAGTACAGTGGACTCATCATGTTGCACAGTATGAGATGATCTGAGCTTTGTGACATTGCTGGAACAAGCCATCAGAAGGTGAGTACACTGTGGTCTTTAAGGGAGTTCCTTACACAGTCAGGAACAGTGCTTGGGTAGGTTGTGATGGTTAAATGATACTCAATTGATATGAAACAGCCCAACATGTGCAGAAAATATCCCAGTCACCATCACACCATCAGCAGCCTGAACTGTTGATACAAGGCAGGTATAAAATATTTTGATGCTGAACTCTGACTGAACTCTAACTGTCGTAACAGCAGAAATCCGATTTATCCAATCACGCAGCATTTTGTCAGTATTTTATTGTCCTATTTCAGTGAGCCTGTGTGAACTGTAGACTCCTGTTCGGTGACATGAGTTTTATCCAATGTGGCCTTTTGCTGCTGTCGCCCATTGGCTTCAAGGCTCAACATGCCGTATGGCCAGACATGGTCTTCTGCGAACCTTGGCTGTGAATGGCTATTTGAACTGTGCAGTGGCGGCTGGTGATACATTTCTTAGGCGGGGCTCTTCATTATTATTCGATCCCAGGCCATTTTAAATTGAACACAGTGCGTTTATAAATGACATTACAACAATTTTGCCTTTTTAGAGTGAGGCCCCCATTGATGAAACATTATAGTTCTTTGAAACGGCTAGTGAATAGAAACCACCTATTAAGACTCTTTTATTAACATACTTGTAAACAAATACAAGCAGCCGCTTCATTAGTCCCTTTTAGAAAATGAATGTGTTTTGTGGCTGGTTTATTTGAAATGACGGTCTGAGGTTCGGGAAAACAAATGTTATATCAGGTATATTTTCAAACAACACATCAATCCATATTTCAAAGCATTTTAGAATACAGCTCAGGGTCCATCGTTAGTTTGTTGGCATAAACATGTTTGCGACAGTGTTATTCATGTATTTAAAAAAACCAAAACAAAAAACACCAGACTTTATCCTGGACAGGTCGCCTGTCCACCATGGAGGATCACTCTCGATCACATTCTCGCAGTTTAAACTCACAAATTATTCCCATTGTTAGAATTTTTTTTTTCCTTTTATGTTTTTCATTCTGAACATTGCAGGGAAAAAAGGGAATTTGGATGATGGTTTCTTTATTTTAACAATTTTTTACTTACACATTTACTTCCTTTACCATGCATGAGCACACATAATCCTCAAGATGCACTCATATGATAAATGTATTTACAAGTTTAGAATAGTCCACAAGAATGACATGAGGATGAGGAATAGATATATTTTTTGATTTTTGATTCTCCATCCTCCTCTTCTGCTGCCTCTCCATCTCTGTGTTGCTCCTCCCGGCAGCCTCCTCAGAGTCTCTTCTTCTCGAAGCAGCTCCTCCTTTGCTATCAGCTCCTCCTCAAGATGGGCTTTCACAGCCCGGTGTTCCCTTGAACGCTCTGCTTTCTCCTCACGGAGCTGAAAAGAAAATTGTGAATAGGGTCATTAAGTCTATTTTAAAGCCACTCACTTTTATCTGCAATTTGTCGTTCCAAACCGGGGGGTGACATCTCTACCTTGATTAGCTTGGCAAGATTCTCCTGGTTAGTGTTGGTCAGTGCTGTCTTCTCTCGCCGATGGTCCTCTTTCAAGCGGGTGATCTCTGTGGCCCCTTCGTTCTCATGAGCCCCCAGCGGTGCTCCTGCTCTGCCAAAGGTGAGGTCCTGGGCTGTGCAGATGTTTTCATGGTTCTGCGCAGAGCTTTGTTCTCGGCGGTCAGCTGGGCGACCTGCTGCTGATGTTGTCTGACGAGAGCTCCTTCCTTTGCCGCCACGGTTTTCTCCCTCATTCCCTCATGCTCCATCGAGTCTCCCAGTGCATGTTTCTGTCAGCACGCATCTTTTCGCTGACCGCCTTCAGCTGGCCATACTTCTTCTCGCTCACACCTTGAGCTGCCGGAGCTTCTTTAAGGAGGTGGTCTTTCTGCTCGAGCTGGGAGACCATGAGTTCTCGTTAGGCCTCCACAGCTCTCGCCTGGCTCTCCTCTTGTTTGGCCTCAGGCTTTTTTGGCTGGCAGAGACTCCTTAAGAGTTTGCAGCTCAGCTCTCAGCTGCGCAACTTGTAGCTCGTGTTGTTTTTGTAGCTCTTCCTCCTCTGTGGCAAACCGTTTCTCTGTTATCTCCTAGCAGATCTCCCAGTGTTTGTTACTATCCGTACGCATCCTTTCGCTGAGAATTTTCATTTGGCCGTACCTCCTCTCAAGTTTTTTTGCTGTAAGAGCTTCCATGAGCTGGCGGTCCTTCTCCTCCAGCTGGAAGGCCATCAGCAGTTGCTGGGCCTCCAATGCTCTCACTTGGCTCTCCATCTCATTCTTCAAGCCGCTGATGCTCTTCAGCAATTCCCTGTTGTGGTCACGATAGTGGAAAAGCGCTTCACGCAGGGACTTAATCCTGACGGAATCTCTCCGTCGGCAGTTCTCCGCTTTAGTCTTGCTTTGCTTCTCACTGCTCATCGTTGAAGAAAATATTGTTCTACACTGTGAATCCGCTGTCCAATGATGGTGGACAAATGCTGTGGCAATCTCGGTGGTTGCGCTCCTGACTCACTGGGTGACTGTGATGGACTGAGTACCTGCAGCCTGTCTGGCACTTAGAAATGGCCTGTGTGAAATCACAAAGGATCACAAAGGAAAGTAGAAAGAAAAGAAATGAAAAGAAAAGCAAGAAAAAAATAGAAAAGAAGAAAAAAGAAAGAAAAGGGGAACAAAACATTCCTCTTGCTGGGCACCACTGGAACTATGGTTGTCTTTCCATCGACTCAAAACAGTCTGGAGATGCTCATCTGACCTTTGGCATCAACAAGACATATTTGCCCAGAGAACTGAAGCTCACTGGATATTTTGTCTTTACTTGTCAATTTTCTGTGAACCTGAGAAAGTATTTGTGAAAATTCAAGCTGATTAGCGTTTCAGAAAAACCCTGATTATCTGGCACCAACAACTTTTCCATGTTCACAGCCACTTAAAGTCACTTTTCACATTCACAGGTTTTGTTTGACCATGTCTGCATGCTTATATACATAAACCGGTTGCCTTGCAATTTGTTTGGACAAATCGTCAAACAATGGTTGTGATTGCAGTTGACAAAAATCAAAAATTCAAGCAGAAGCCAAAGCAATGGTGACTAACACAATTCATGCTGTTTTTCCTCTTTCTCCTGCCTGAGATTGACTGACTGTTAAGTCGATGACCAGAAGGAAAATATGAATCAGATTTCTCTCTGCAGTTTCTAAGATACAAGTCAAAGTAACATATTTGTCATTAATCTAAGAAGACGGTTGATTCAAAATCAAATCAAACTACAAGCTCCATTTTATACTTTGAGTGACAATTATAAATGATGGATATTGATTCTTGTCAGTTTTGAAGTGTGTTGAACCTATATTATGGTTTTTGCTGTTGCTAACAGCGTTGTGTCTTGGGGCAGAGTGTCGGACCTCTGAAATCAAATGTGTGTTGAAACAGAAAAAAGTGCAATCTTTTACAATATATCACTGGATTCCCTGTCTGAATTTACTCTGTAAAAACAAATGGTGCATTCCAGTTTATCTATATAACCACATGCAGTTCTACAAAGGTGACCAAGAGGTGAGCAAAATAAAGATGAGATTAATATAAAAAAGAACTCTAATCTCTGCATTTGTCGGCTTCCTAAACAAGTTTTGTTGACTCTGCATGACAAAAAAAAAAAAAAAGTGTTGTCGTTAAAAGCCCAACCTCGTGAAGGATATTTGCTCTGTAGGATGCTACAATACATCCTTGGCAACACTAAAACTGCCAGCAGAGAGTGGAGAGTTATTTCCAGCACTAATGGGATCAGGACACTTTTATCTCGAGGTTTTATCAGTTGATTAACTAATGCATTGTTCTTTGTAAAGATGTAGAGTGTTGTTTCAGTCACCCTGAGTTGAAGAGGTCAAGCCAAGGTGAGATCCAATCAGGCGACAACACTGTCCCAGACTGGAGGGTCCTGGTGTAATTACACTCTCCATGACTCCCGGTGAAGCTACAGATAAGGCGTTGGACATTGTTAGCGGACTTGGTGGAACCTTGTCTACACAAACACATTGGTTCACATTTTTCATGTTAATTGCTTTGTCAGGATTTGGTGGCGCTTCGCATCGTGAGCACAAGGTTTCAAGGTGACATTTTCACACCACATGTTGATGTAAAAATTTGTGGGACAAGTTTGTTCAATGTTTAGATTACAATGTTTTTAGAAAACTTTTATCCTGATTCAGGAGTTATCTTTCCCCTTATTGCTAGCAACCTGCTTTGTTTTGAGGCCTTTCTTTGTGGAGTCTGGATATTCTGAGTGTGTTCATAGCTTATGGAACCTTATAGCTTATCGCCGAGCCAAAGCCTGATCGGCTAATTGTTGATTTAAATTGATGTAAATGCGCTTGTCATGTCTTTTCTGATGGAATAGAGACCTGTCCAATGTTTATCTTGAGTTTCACTAATTGTGTGCTCAGATTGACTTCTGCACCCCAACCGTATGTTGAAGTGAGTATAGAAGATGGATGGGTCAATGAATGAATCTGTAGGTAGCTCAAGATTTGTCCCAGCAAGTCGCTTTAATGTCTTTAAAGATGCAAGGATAGTTTATTGTCATTGTGATGGCATATTGTCACATGCAATCACATGAGGGTAATGGAATTAAGCCAAAAAGCAACAGTGGGTCCATATGGACAGTTGGTCTGTATTGCACATATTTGGGTGGGCGAGAGATCATTATGTGTGTATGGTGGGTGGATGGGGTCATCCATGTTGTTGCAGGCTATTTTGCATATACTGTAAATGTGTGTTGTAGTGGGTTGTTCAGCAATGCCTTCCATATAATCATGTCAGATTGCTTTGGAGCTTTATATAAAGAAGACATCTTTGATCATGAAGGAATATATTTTTCAGAACTGTACAATCTTAAAGCTGTGGTTTTCCATGAAGTATATTTCATTTCTATCGACGCATCTCAGATACAATAACTTTTTTGTTGTATAAGCTCTTGAAGATATTGACTAGAATCGCTTATTAATCTAGCCATATTCTCATTTTGTCTCCTTTTATTGCAAGATGTATGACTCTGTTTTAGAGTTGGGAAAAAAAATTCAACCCTTTATTATAAGGTTAAAAGCAGACAATACGGCAGAAGTCCACTCAAAAGGCAAAACGAAAAATCACCTATTGAAACATAAAAAAGGAATCGCTGCCATTAATATAAACCCTGAGTATCCATTAGCTGAGAGCATAGAAAGTAATCAGATTTATTGTTGCATGTGAAATTGAATTACCCATATGGTGAAGCTCAGCACTATTTCTGAGTCGCTCTCACATACTGTGCGAGGCTCATGTTGTCCAGGTCTTTCTTCTGGCTCCTTCATCTTATGGCCCAGGACAGCAGAGTAAATTTGTATCCCCTTGTGCATAGGTGTGTCTGATTGGTGGATCAAGTTTTATGTCCCCCTGTCTGTGACTCTCATTGAATTACCACCATGTGGGCCGAGCAGCTGTTCCTTCTGGTCGCAGCAGGCTGCTGTCGTTAATTGAAGCGTAATGGGCTCAACAGCAGGGAAGGTCAGACAGAGCGCTTTGCTGATGCACAGCTCCTGTCTGATCCTATATACAATATACTGAGAAACTTTTAAGCCCGCCCCCCAAGTTAGACTGCTTTCAGGCTGACACAGGTTTTAAATGCCA
The DNA here is from genome assembly GCF_963422515.1 of Blennius ocellaris. Lineage (NCBI taxonomy): Eukaryota > Metazoa > Chordata > Actinopteri > Blenniiformes > Blenniidae > Blennius > Blennius ocellaris. The sequence goes on along the minus strand of NC_137655.1, from coordinate 10,978,370 downwards.
TTCAGCCATTACCTTTCTACACAAGTAATATTAACTGGCAGGTTTGATCTCTCTTTTTTTTTTTTTTTATCTGAATTTAAAACCATGCATTCTTAATTATCTGCAAGAGTTTACCATGAGTGTAACCCTATACTCAAGCAGCTTCAAATATTGTTTCAAAATACTGAATTTGAGTGGATAAGTAAAGTCACTAGTTAGTTAAAGAAAGTACTTTAGAATAGAGATATCTGCAGAAAGCAGCATGCCTTATATAGTTAAGTTTACATTCATCTAAAGCCACAAATACGTTGGATCCACTTTGGAGGCAGGATAATGTTAGTTATCTAGATCTTTGATGTTGCTGTCAGGACTGAGTTGGTTCAGGACTAATAAGGCGCTCATCCTCCAGTAAACAGGAATTTACTGACATTAAAGGAGCAGCGTTTCATGTTTATTTTTTGGATATTCACAATTCTAAATTTAATGGTGGGTTCAGTGAGCAGAACGGGGAGAAATAGCATTTTGGCTGCTGTCCAATTTTATTTCAAAAGTAGAATAATGAGCCCATTGATACTTCAGTAAGTGTAACAGTTACTTATTCCATATTAGTAATTAAATGCTGACTTGTTGCTGCCAGAAGTAGTGGCAATTCTGTTACATGCTGGTTGATAACACATCATTTCACAGCACTGTCAGCATTTGTGTGTCTACATCATAATCTACTGAGATTAAACTGAAATGCAGCACATTTGTTTTTGGATAAAGAGACTGTTGGTTTAACCTCTCTCTTCCCCAAACAAGACTATATTCCCCAAGCAAGTATCATTGTCGCCACTGCAACGAATAACATTGTTTAATATTGTTCTAGTGAACCAGGGGCAATTATGCAGCTGATACTCAGTACTTCATAATGATTCTCATGATTAAAAAAAAAAAAAGTATCTTCATGAAATTAAGTTTTGAGTCTATGCTGTCATTTCAGCGTCAGGTGTCACATCCCCGAAGACAGTCGGCTGCAGCTATAATGTAGTCATTCATCTTTTCGCTCACGCCTCGAAGCTTCTCGAATTATTCTCCAAGCTCCACTTATGTTTGAGGATTCAAGAATATTTCATGGATCATTGGCAGGAGATCAGAGAATCAGTTTTATGAATCAGGCAGGCACAATGCTCTTGAACACAGCTCAGTTATTGCAGGCGAGCTCAAACTGCTTGTATTGTAGCGCTGGTTTACAACAGTAGTTGCTTTTATCAAAGAGCCTTTGAAATATTTTTGTACAGTAAATCAGGAATAGGGAAACATTTCTGATGTTGTCAGGCACCCCGATCGAAGTAGAACAAGAGTGGTGGGGTTTGTGTTATTATGGATTAGTCTTGTGCCATGCTGTGTTGTTGGACCTTGAAATTGTCATTTTAAGACGAGTTTCAGTCTGTCTTTCACTCTCAGTCAACAGGAGTTGACATAAGTTTGTTTTGCCCATCACGAGGAGTCGCATCTTCAAGAATGAGATCAACAACAGTAACATTACTTCAACTATCTACGTATTACACTTTTTTGGATTTAAATTCATTCTGAAAACTCATCCCCTGCCGCTTCACTTCAAAGTGAAGGCTAAAGTATAAAGACTTACCTTTACAAGATAACAAACATAGGATCTGCTCTCATGTATATAGCTTCAGGGTCTGGCCATGTTTTCTAGTTGAGCTCCTTGTACACACATCCCTTTCATGTTTTACACGTGTCTCTCCTCCTACATGCCCGATTGAGGCCAACAAGGTATAGATCCAGCCAGAAACAGTGATAGAAAAGAGGTAATCAAACATAACTTACTGTACTTGTTACTATATTTCCAGCTTCAAAGTTTATGGACTGGTCTTCAGGAGAAGAAAAATGTTAATCTGTGCTAAATCTATGACGTGTATGTCAAATCCTAATGACATGAGGTGTATTAATCTCAGTTATCACAATGTAAAACCAAATAAATACAAAAGAAAGGAATGTTGTGAAAAGGTTTTCTGATGTCACCCTTTACTTTTCTAAAGTTACAAAAACTTTTGTTGTTTCTTTCACTGGTTACTTTGTCAGTAATGGCTGTTCTTTTCATCCTTGGGATATTTAAACAACAACAACAACAACAATATTTACATCTATCTGAGACCCAGGGGAAAAATCCAACACAAATGAGCTCCAAATCCTCTCTCTGGTTTAAATTCCATAATACAGCCAGCGTTACTTTTTCCAGAATGTTTGATAGAGTATTATTATTTAACAAAGGAGCCATCCCGTTGAAATACAATGTGACTCAGTGCATGTATTGGTGTATAATATCTCATGTAAGGGTTAAGCTACTACAAATACATAATTATCTATTAAATCCATGAGTCTGATAATGAATGCATACTGACGATAATTGTTTCCATCCTTATACCACCTGAATACCTTCTTCAGTTATCATCATCAAACACAGGCTTACTCATCATGTTGAAATTAAACAGTGAATATCATTTTGAAGTTGAATTACAAATGACAATCCAATGCTTGAAGGAAGAGGTTTCATTTTTTTTTAAACAATATCAAAACAAGGAAGGCTTTACCGATGTGCTTCTTTTTGCATCCTGTCACACGTCGAGAACAGTTGATTTTCCGTCTCTGTCCTTGATTCTCCCACTCAACAGGGAATTGGATGAACTGTTCAGGAAAAGAAACCTTTCTTTGCGTGTCTGATTCACTCTGCACAAATCTCTTCAGCAAATATAATAAGAGCTATTTTTATAGCGTGAACTACCGACTCAGAGGGAAAGCAGATGACTGGCTGTCCCTGCACCAGAGCTGGTGTACTCTTACCCATTTTCATCAGATTGAGTCAAGTTACTCTCTAATTTGCTTGACACGAATATACACAGGAAGCTACTCTATTGCCTTCACACCAGCAGCACATTGAAGCCATACCTTTCAGAACATATAAGCTTTAGAAAACTGCACATCTTTCAAGCATGGAATTAAGCTTTACATTTAAATGTTTGACATTAATTGTACTTGTTCCCATTTTTCAATTTAGCTGTCATAATTAATTTAAAGTGACTGTCACGTTGTGGAGATTTCCCCAACATTTTCCATGCAGTAAGACAGGCATAGTCCTGTCAGAGGTTTCTGCTTTTAAAAAATGCTCCCATTGCAAGATTTGTGGCTTACACCATGCATATTAATGATGTCAGTTGTTCTTTCCTGCTCACTTGGTGCACACTGAAGCTGCTGCGTGCTATAATGTCTCCACCAGCTGCCAGCCATGTTTGACCTCATTTCTCCCAACATTGTTAGATGTGTACTGTATATACTTCCTACAATGCTAGGTTGTGTTTGATTGTTTTTATACTAACACACAATTCTGTATAATTTGTATAATAACTTATTTCTTCCTCTTCTCTTTGATTATGCAAGTATATTTTCTTTTTAAATGTTATCCGCTGGCAACGTGGCCGAAATCCAGTTCTGTGGGCACTTTCAGATTTACTGTCACGATGTGAACAGTGTTTGATATCATGTCTTCCTCGATGCATGTGAGTCAACATTAGTGGTTTGATACCAGTTTGGCCTTGTCCATGTCTCCTTGGATAAGGGACTGCGCTGGAAATCTATTTCTCTATTGGGTATATGTGCATGTAGCTTTGTTACGGAAGAACGCTCATTGTTGTTCAACCACATTGTTGAGTGACAAATCTACTGAAGTACATTTTAGATGTGATGTCCTTGTGGTATGTATTGGCCCCACTACTTGCAATCGGATTTTTAGTGACGATATGTACATTTACTAAAAAACAATTTTATAAGTGTCTGCTAGTTTAAAACTTTGCAATGCACGTCCATAATTCTGCACGATAAAGCTCAAACACTCCACTACAGGAACAGGGAAGGGGGGAATAAAAGCAAGACAGATGTTAAGCCAGATCTAAGTCATCTTTTCTTTATGTCAAACCACTTCACAGTGGAATTACACAGGTACCTTATCCATTTCCCAGTTTTAAACACAAAGGCAAAAGCTGACAGCTGCCTGTCAAACTCAACGTTTCGCACATTGCTCCAACTGCAAGACTGAGCAGGTCTGAAATACGGTGAGCAATCGCTGAGAGCTGTTCTGAATTTTTTTTTTTTTTATACTCAGTTCTTTGTCATTAATCTCTCGTAAGATCTAGGACGTGACATTATGCTGTTCAACTTTCTGGAATGAGTAACACCGATGCTTAAACTTTGCAAGCACAAAGATTCAAAAGATCTTCAGCTGCTAATTAATATTTTGATTGTGACATTTACACATTGAACTCATTCAGACAATATTTGTTGCTTCAAACTGCAAGAAAAGATTGACACTCTATTCTTGCTGGTTGTCGACATATCATCTGAATAGAACTCTTTCTTGCCATGCCCGACAACTGCGGCAGGGTAAATTGCACTCAAGCATGGCACCTAGTTCACTACCTTATCATATCCTGTAGGGATACGATAATGGCAGGATATGACAAGGGCTAGCATGGTTGTTGCTTTTACAAACCTTGAGAAAAATAATTGTCTGTGATGCGGAATGTGTTTGCCTTTAGTTCAATAATAGACAAAAACTAGACAACTGCCTACATTGACTGAGACTTTTCTTTTAAATTGTAGCTACAGAAAATAACCTAGGTTGCTCTACAGCATCTTACTACATTACATTTTGCAGTATTCCAAGTCATAATATGAAAAAAAAAAATATTGAAAGTAAAACCGATGGATAAAACTTAGTACCAATTATAACTACTTGATAAGAAAAGAGAGATGGGCTTAAAAGATGACAAACAGTTGTCTTATACCAATAACTGATGTTATTGTGGCAATGTAGACTGACCAAGGAATGATTTCTTTTTTGTATTTTTTGTGATGCCGAGTTTTTGAAGTTACAATTCAGTTCATTTTCCAGAACAACTTTCTTTTTGTGGCCTCAATTAACTGGAGACCACTGAGATAAACAAAGCATTTTACCGAAAGCCTGACATTGTTTTTAAAACATTAATTTTTTATTTACTTAGATCTGCCTCAGAAAAAACAAACCGAGAACAATGCAACTTTGGCTTCAGCTTTAAAACTACACTTAACATTTCTCATACAAGTTGTATAAATATTTCATAGAAAGGTGATGAGGATGGCAGACGGTGGAACAGATGCACAGGCCACATTTCTGACACAAATTGTACAAATGATCAAAAATGCAGGTTTTTGATCATTAAAAACTGAACAAAAGAATGACGAGAGGTGTTTTGAAAATTTACACCGACTTCCCCTGTCTGATGCAGGGGAGAACTGGTGTGATTGCTATTGTGTAGTCTTGGAGCAACAGCTGTAAAAACACAATCACCACCATTATCCACTAATCCTCGTGCATGAGATGCTGCCAAAGTGGACTGAAACGTGTGCATGGAATGCTGTAGTCAATCAAACACCAGCGAGACAAGAATGAGTTGATGTATATGTTGTGATCATCATAATCCTCACAAATTATTGAGTATTCCAAAAACCTGGAATGAATATTCATCATACACACACATGTACACAGTCGGCAGCAGGTCTAATTGTCACTGCCAAAACAGAAGAGGTACTTATTCCCTTTTATGCTAGACTGTATATAAACAATCCTGGGGTGAGTGACAAATTGCACTCTGTCGTCTCCATTTCTTGCTCATCAGCCTTGTACGGCATCAACACTTGTGGAAGACATCAGTTATCTTAATGGTGAGCTAACAGCGCTGCCTTTGTTCAGTGCATATAGCTGCCTGTCAGAAATGTGTCAGACACAGTTTGTGAATAACTCTTCCCCCCCCCCCCCCCCTCCTTCGTTGATGTTCCTGACAGGTACAGTTTAAATCACCACCAGTTTGTTTTGGGGCTGCAATTTATTGGCCTGTGGGTATGAACCAGATAAATATACTCTAAGGCAGCATTACATGCAACAATTAAAATGAAGAAATCCGTGAGGGGATGTGTAACAGCTGTCTCGAGACCAGTCCTTTTCCCCCCCTGTATCCACATTCACAAACCGAAGTGGATCAATATAAGGTTAAGGTTTAATCCCCGGAACACCCATCAATCAATACAGGAAGTCACCCGTTTGAGTGCCTTTCCTCCACATGGGACCATAATTCCCAGTAACAGACACATCTTCTCCCGCTCTGCTTTCCGTCCATGGCTGCAGTTTGATAATCCATACAAGCTCAGGCTCAGTCTCAGCGTCCAGTCTCTGAGCCCTTTTTTTTTTTTCCCCTATTGTTGTAAACTCTTATCTCCGAGCTCTTCTCATATTCACTAGAGTACATGTGGTTGTTTCCATGTCAGTGTGCCTCAGGCAACTGGTTCATTATTCCAGTTTCACAGAAACTTCTGAACAGTCGTTGCACACGTGCACGTATGTTATTCGCCTGATTAAAGTATTGTTTTTCTCATGAGGACTTGCTTAGCATTCAGATGTTGTCATGAGATATATTTTTGGCATGAATACACAAAATCAGGCAACACATTATAACCACCTGACTGACATGGTAAAAGGCAATCTTCTATTGCAATAATGGAGGCATTGAGGCATGAACGCCACAGGACCTCTAGACCACCTTTCATAGATCCTGACTCCTGCATAATGGGAACAACTCCAACTAAAGTTGCAGTTTTTAAGATGCTTTCATGTGGCTCTCTAACAATTTAGATCTTCTCAATCACAGTCTTTTGCTTCTGAGGACCCATTTCCAGGACAACATTTTCAATGGAAAATGTTTGTTGTGTTTTTACCATTGTCCTGTGTTACAGGACAATGGTACTCAGAGCCACTGAATATAAATTTTTTTGAAAATGTGGACCTTTTTTCTAAAGGATTCGATTCTGTCTCTGTGTAAATGAGGGAAACCACAATATCTTGAAGAACGCTCTGATCTGTCTCCGTGTAGTTAGAGGAAATGCTTCTACTGCCCAAGTGCACCACAGCTGTAAATAAATAGCTCTTCTGCACATGTGCAGATAGATGGACAATGACAACAATGTTCGACTCCCAGTACATGTTTGCCTCAGACTTTGAATTTTTTGAGTCGAGTCACCTGTAATAGCGATCCATCATTGTGGCTTGTCCATACAAATATCTGTGTACTCACCATTGTTGATGTTTATAGCTCATTGTTGCCTGAGTTGATGTGTGTATGCTTTCATTACAAAAATGGCCAACAGCACCCACTAGTGGCCCAACATGCTTACTGCATTGTTTTTGGCATTTCCTTCATTTCCATGTAAATGGACATTGGATTCAAAACCTTGCTGTGTATAAAGAAAGTGTTTATTGCGATCATCCGGACAAAGCAAGCCTCCATGATATGTATTCCAATTAAACATGTAAAAAACAACCTTTTGACTTTCAATTCAACACACTGCTTAGGGCTGATAATGTCACACACGTGGTCTTTCAGCACATTAATAAACACAATAGTTGATTGCATTGAAATTGTCTCATTGTTTCAAATATGTAAATAGCACAGTGTAAGATCCAAACACAACTGTGTGCGTCTGGGTTATTAGTGCAGCTTGCAACGTTGATGGGCACGAAAAGGTCAGTGAACAAAATGAACATAATGTTCTGACATTTAGAACTGAGAGAGAGAAAAAGAGAGAGATATGAAAAATAATAGTGTTTATATAGTGCATAGTGAAAACACCAAAATTGTCTCTTGACACATGAGATGGATTTTTATCTTGGTATCTTAGTGATATTAGATATGTATCCTAATCTATGTTTTCAAGTCCCACTTTATTTTGTTTTTAACACTTCTTGACTGTGTGTGTCACAGCATATGCTGCTTGACTTGTGGCCTTGTTGACAGACTTGTTGACAGACTTTTCTGTTTTCACATCTTCAAACCTCTCAACTGCGCCTTGATCTAAAAATATGCAATTCTGCTTTAAAGACTCAATTTCATGCATTTATTATGCAGAGTCTGCTTTGCGGTGGCATAGGGGAATTCAGCGGTTTTCTTTTACATCTGTTATTGTCAGACTGAGGCACGTTTTAAACAGTGAATAGGTCAGCATATTACAGTTTGATCTATTCATGGAAAATAAAATCAGTAAAGGCTTTTTGTTAACTGCTAACATCGATTTTTATTTTTGCAAAGCAAAACTACAATCGCTGCACAGTCTCGTGTCAAACTCGAGAGTACTACATGTTCACTTCTTTCTTCAACACGCGGCACAGAGCCTCCTCTTTTGCCAACATGCTGGAACATTTTGATTTTCCTTTTTCTCATATAGCAGCCCATATTACAGCTTTCAAACAGGAGCGGAGTTCACATCATCACCACTTATCACAAAGAGCAGCCTTTTAATTTCACCCATGATTCCCCTCTTCATCACTTCTCTCCCTCCCCTGTATAATTGACTTTGTAAGGTTTTACCCCTCTCCGATCCTCTTCTGCAGGCTTGGTATCGGCTCCACCTTTACCCCACCTTCTTGCACGTGTGCACCCCCCACACCACACTATATTAACAGCTATTTTGCAGAGAGGCACTCATGGCTTCAGGGTCCAGGTGTCTCTCCAACTGCTGACCCATGTTATCAGGCAGCCTCAGTGACCAGAAGTCCTCAAAATTAATCCTGACGCTGTCGCGCTGCTCCTCCAGCGCAGGCTGATGGCTCCCTTTCTGGGTGACGATCCCCGCTGGATCAGCAACAGTCAGGACTCAGACATGCTCACCTGCCTACCCCAGTTCCCTTGAGATCTGCCTATCAGTTGACAAAGGGGAGATAGAGTGACCAGGATTACAGCCAGTTCTGCGTTAATTATAAGCTTTTTTAATGAAGGGGAGGTAGGAGCTCTGAGGCCAGGTGGAACAGCTGCATGGAACAAATCCGATTATCCAGGAACGGTTTGTTTCCCTTACAAGCTCTCTGTCTCTCTTTTTCTGTCTTTTATAGAATAATTTCCTCGCTTTGCCTCAGAAAGCAGACACATTTGTTTTTAGTGTCTGTTTCTGTTCCAAATCCCTTCAGTTTCTTTTTTTTTGTCGCTCTATTTTTACACATATGCCAACACGTCTACTCAAAAAAGTGTGTTTACTTTATTTTGATTTGCGCTGAAATACCTGAAACTTAACCAATTAGTCTTTCCAAACATGGGGCATATACTTCTACCCACATTGAAGTAAAATTGTTTATATTGCTTTTATTCTTATCAAGAACGTTGACAGCAACAAATTGAAAAAGGCTTATTATTTGGCAGCTTTTGTTCTGCAATTGTTCTGTGTTAATTTGACATTCTGTGAGATCCTTCCTGTGTCTCTGATGAAATATTTATGGTATGAAAAAAATAATTCACCGAGAATTATCTGGCTAACAACACAACTCTCTGCGGCTTTGTTTTAGGCATTGCATCAATTAGTGTCATTTTTTTTCCAAAGGCCATTGATTCACTTTGAACAGGGAAATGTGTGCTTCAGTAAATGCAGCATGATTATCTACCAATAAAACTGAACACCTTTTTAATGCCAAAAGCAGCTTTGATGCATGGATGTATTGTTCTCAGGTACCATTTAACGCATTTCATTCTCTGCCTGACAGGGATTTTTCCATTTGATATAAACATATGAGTCCAGACTGCAATCAATCATACTGGATGGTGGTTCCTCTTCTGTATCAGACGTTTGATTTAAAGCAACATAGCAGCAAATTGTGAACCTTACTTTGTTTAATTGCATCTTTCATGAGACGTTTATCACTCACCAAGTAACATTGCCACTGAGATGAGCGCAGAATGTGCATACTTAAGCATACTTGAGAAAAGAATTCGTCTCTGTAATAATATTTGGCGCAACTAATTTGATTAAGAGATTCTCTGCAGCTTGGCCATATTTAAACATCATGGCGCAACATTTTTGCCTTTTTCAAATTTACCCTGCCTGATCACATTTACTATGTAATTAATCTTTGTAATTCAGCAATCTTCTAAAAGAAAGTGTTTCCAGGCCGTCTAATTCAGTGATTCAATTTTCAGCCCAACCCAGAGTTTTTATGTTTTTTGTAAGCTCTCACAAACTGGTAAAAAGGAAAACCGCACAATGCGGAGATTAAGCAGATCCGAAAAACGAAGTAAAACCAACCTACCGATTTTATGAGATACTCAGAAGTCGACGGTTGGTATCATTTAACTGATCTTTGTGTGGTGAGACTGGAAATTAGTTCCCCCTGTTATCAGTGCTGTGACCCTGCCAGGTTGGTTAACTACCCATATACTACTGCACCTATAGCACATGGATGCAGGTAAAAAGAGCCACAGTATGTTGGGTGCCACAGTGATAAACATGCAGCTGATTGAGTTCACAACCCTGGCTTCAGGAGCCACTGCTCAGCCTGCCAGACTGTTTGAGGTGCTGGCAGAGGAGAGATACCTCTCTCTTTCAGATACTGGCACCTACAACATCTTAACAGTCAGGGGAAAATGATTTTCAATTTCTGGAAGCTTTGCAAAATATATAGACTGTTTTAGTGATGTGATGTGATGTGATAATCGGCAGAGCACCGCAACTGAGTTTGTCTTCTTCTGAATTATAGTGCTGGAAAGCCGTTTATTATATAGAGAAAGCTTGAAGTCTATGAGTACTGCCCAGTCTGAAAAGTGGACATCTTTTTGAAATGCATGCCGACAACATGGATGTGAACTGGTGGTAAAATCAAGGTCTTCCATAATATTTTTAAATAAAATGTAAGATTAGGCAAATAGGAATAATTTAACAGATAGTGATATATACAGGATGGTGAGCATCCACCCACACGAGCAGGAGAGGACACTAATGTTATCTTACACTGTGATATGTAGCTGTCGCATACTGACATCAGCAAATTATCCACATCTTGATCTGAGTGATATTTGTGCAGTTTTAGCTGTGATTTTCACATATTCAATATAAAATAGTGGGGAACAAAAAGCTAAACCCAACCTGCGAAATGGTGATGGCATATTTTTCTGATTGTTTTGTGCTAAATTGGAAATGTCTCCAACATTTTAAAGTGAAGCACTGAGATGGTAAAACAGTGGCAGGCTAGACACATAGAAAAGTCTGCGTATAGATGGCTAAAGGCACTGTCTGGATGAATATCTGTGCTTGTGTTGCAGAGCAAAAGCTCTGTCATCGAGTCAAGACAGCTTTTAGCTGTGGGACAGTAGAACAGTGCCAGGGCAGGTGAGGAAAGCAACTCCTGAAGGGAAATGAAAAGCGTAAGGCAGGTTTAAGGTTGGGGGTGGCTGTTTTCACAGGAAAGGATGGCAAGTTCTTCTCCATATGGGCTCAACTCAAAGGTTTCTAGTGTTAAACAGAGAAACCTATAGAGCCTTCACTTTCCCAGCGTCAGTCAGACATGATACTGCATGCTAATGTGATATAGTCTGACTTATAACCTATTTAGGATTCACTTGCTGGGGCTGCTATAATACTTAAATGATGAAGCAATCAAATTCTCTGGATTGGTATTATTGGTTCTAAATTTCATTTGTCAGTCAAAAGGTTGTAATAACATTTCACACAAAGAGAAACATTTCACAGCATGGAAAGTCACAAAACGCCAAAGTAAGGCACATTATTTCTGTGTGAACCTCCACTATCTATAATAAAATTCACAGCAATTCTTCTTATAACTGTTATTTTTGCGACAGAGCAGCAGACTGTGGTTTCCATCCCTTACACCAAATTGCTGGAATGATAAAAAAAAAAATTAGGACCCTATTTTAACATTCTACATTTTTTGTGAAGACCCCTCAGTGCTACACCTAGGAAAGAGGAGAAAACATAGTCTCACTTGCATACAATTTCAGAACACAATAACACTTCTGCATTATCAAGCAGATCCAGAAAGCGAGGTAAGAAAACAGTAGGAGAGGAGAAAATACCTCGACTGTAATAGAAGTTCATATTGAATAAAGATTAAATGAATTGTTTGTCCATACCCGTGACTCAAATGTTTACGATTGATTTTGCTCCATCCACCAGGGCTACCTTTCTTCCATCCTATTTGTTGGCTTTTATTTAGTTAGTTGCTGGCTGGAAGAGAAGTACAGCCTCAGAGACAAGCTCATTTGAGCCACGATGGAATGGTGAGGCACAGCACTTAAAAAGCCTTGGGAAATGAGGTCTGGGTCATTGGGATCTGTAGTTTTCAGGCGCATGACCAGGAAGGTCAATAAGGGAGCACAGCTTTGAGCTGTGGGCACTGAGAAAATGGTTTGGGGTTGCATAGGAGACAAAGACAGGGGGTGTTAATAGAATCAGAGTTTCTTCTGGATGAGCTCTCAGAACAGGCTTGGCTGCAGGGTTGACAGACTAATGATTGAATGTCATAAGGCAAAAAAACCCCCCAAAAAACTCCAGCTTTAACTTTGAGATTCAGCTCTTGCGTTTGATGTCACTGTCACAATCTGACACTGGGAATGGTACGTCATCACCGCAGGCCTTGTGGTTTAATGTAAAAATGCACAAACAACACCCAGGCCTTTACTAATATGATACACAAGTGACACTGCCCTTCTCCTCTATCATTGCAGCAAGTCTAGAACTTTGAGAGTTCTTCTTTGCTCTGCAATTTTCGAGGATTAGATAGCATATGGCAAAATGCAATGAAAGTTTTCGGATCATGGCAAAATCATACCTCTGGACTAACATTTGCTGATATTGTATTAAAAACACATTATCAATTATTCATTTCGGTTTGAATCTCATTGCCTTTGCACTGTGTATTTTATTCTTTTTTTTTTTTAGTTTGTTGCTAGTGTAGCATGTGGGAAAATAACATCAAAATTGTCATTTTTTTCAGGGTTACTTTCCAGTTGTCAGATCCTTATGTCATTTTTTTCCTGTCTCTTTCTGTTCTCATCAGATCCTGTTCGACTGCTGAGGCCAACCCAAGTCAGAACATTACTGTGTGGGGTGTCTGACAGACAGAGCCTACACCAGGAACTTAATACCACTTGCTACAGCTGGAGGTGTGACACAGTCCCAGCACACTACACATTGATTCACACAGGATTAAGCCACTGCATGATGCTTCAGGCAGAAGGTCTGGCACAGGTGATTTACAGTCCCTGTCAGACTTAACATCTTTGGAGGCCTCCTCTGCTCTGCGCCTGGCTTCTGTGGAAGGACAAGAAGGAAGGCGAGAAGTATCTGCTTCTGCAACCACTGGATCACCCAAAGGGATGACTGGCAGTCATCTCGCTCAGGTATGGTGTGTCGTAAAAACTATATGCTTTTAGAGACACGATATGCAAGGTTCTATTCACACATACTGTGCAGTCACCCTGCTTAATTTCCCAATTCAAACTAAACCTGGCTCAGTCACCTGTCAGGTCCTGTGTTTGTTTTGTTCAGATTAGTTTCACATCTGCTAATTTCATACTGAAAACATATCAGAAATAACATGGAAGTTGACAGAAACCTCTCGTCTTTTGGTGTGCATCAGAATTCCCATGGCAGTGTTCGCACATCCACAACTGAATCCCACAAACATTTTGATCAAACCAATCCAATCAATGGTGAACATGCTCAAAGTGCCCTTGCAGTTGGGGAAGCGGCCATGTTTGTTTTGTAGAAAGCCAGCCAAGAACATTGATGTTCAGTCATCATGTGTTTTTTGTTTGTTTGTTTTGTGCCAGTTTTTTTTTTTTTTTTAATTGGTTGTCGAACACAATGTCCTTCACTGCAGACTGAAGGCTTGGATGATTTGCTGTTGCTAAACACCCACCCGAAACTCTCACCTCCACATCTTTTCTGTGTGCATTAGAATTGAAAGCTGGCATCAACATGAATTAACTTTTGCAATGTTCACATCCGACAGAATTTCTGATCTTTCCATGGACACTTGTTTTCATCTATATTTCAGCCAACACTGCCCATTTATTTTCACAGTTTTGATGAAAACTCAGAGCAGGCTTAAACCTTCAGGAACTGACAAACACATGGTGTATTATAGAGCTGTCATCATCTATTTAGCCAGTAGAATAGTGAGGTTGTCTTTGTAACAGTTCTGAATGGAATAATGCACACACTGTCAAGAGAATTCAGGAATAAAATGAAGATGGGCAATATTCTTACATACCAGTCTATAGAGAGACAGATGCATTGAACCACTAAGGCAAGTCTGTGATCAAAGGAACACCAAAACACTGTGTTGTGTTTTGCATTTATATTCTCTCAGTACTGTCGTGGCTGTTTCTGCCAGTGAAAAAGAAACATCTGCAAAAACCGGCTTGTTTGGATGAGGATGAATTTCTGCTTCTATGTTGCCAAACCTAATCAAAAACAATTGCGTGTGCCTCAACGTGGAACAAACACATGCAGCTGTGCTAACCTGAATAGACTGGATGTACTACATAAAGGGGGAGGACAGAGGTATAGGCATGGCATTAAGCTGAGAATGTGAGGGAAGAATGAACGGGTTGGCCACATAATTGTGTGGAAATCCTGGGAAGAGGGCGGCATCTCCGCTCAACAAACTGGGATCAATTGCCTTTGTTTTCACTCCAGACAGTACAGGGTGTTCGGCTTATTTAAAGAGAGGCTGGTGGATCGCTTGGTGATTGTTCTGAGCCTTGGCAGAGCAAATTAGCTTTTGCCATTCATTTGGAAACATCTAATCAAACATTAATTATTGTGACCACCTGTGAAAGAGAAGGCGATAGTGTTGCTCATCTGTTCCCTTATGATAGCTGCAAGGTACTCTCTGATTCCTTTGAGTATGCCCGAACAAGGACCACAGGAGACAGGGAGGCAGATTGCATTCCATCAGATCATGGAGTATCTAATAGGATGCACACCATCATCTGAGCCACGCCACTGTTTGCCAGGTTTTCTGCAGCCACTGAGAGCCTGGCATGATTACTTTGACCCAAATATTTAGCAGCTTAAGCCCCCCCCCCACCCCCCCACCCAAAAAAAGATTTTTCAGTCCTCTTCTCTACTCAGATTACAAGCTCAATTAGATCGAGCTGTATGAACTGAAGAGCTTCAGCTAAATTTTGCAAACATGCATGTCACCAGGGTGACTTTGAATGTCTGTATTCTTTGAAAAACAATGCTGACATGCCTCGGGGTCATGCTTGGCATTAATGACTTGTTTCTGGTCAAATCCATGTTTTTACAATCAGCTGTGGTATGTTTTGTTAACCTATGGAGAGAGCCGCATGTCTCCTGAATAGTTAAATTAGACTGGCTGGAGGGAGGATGTAATCTGGGTGCAGTCAGGTATGGCTTCCAGAGCAACAGAGCCCGAAAGAATGGCTAGTAATCAGCAACCAGAGGTGTCTAATTGGCATATGGCTGTGTAAGTGCCAGGCTATGCTGCTCACTCAAGCAAATAGAATACATTTTCCAGCCATCACAAAATGGAAGACAAAGGCAGTTCAACTAAGAAAAAAGTACACACTTTATATTTAAGTGGGTGAGATATTAAAATTTTACACACGCACGCACGCACGCACGCACGCACGCACGCACGCACGCACGCACGCACGCACGCACGCACACACACACACACACACACACACACACACGCGGTTCACTCCATCACTATTGTCTGAAGCTGACAGAGCCCCGTGTGGCAGATTGGTATTGAGGACTGGATGCTGAAATGCCAGACCCTGCATTTGTGTTCTCTTCAAGTTTAAATGCCCCTCCGACACAAAGAAGGAGCCACACACTTCCGATTATAGAATAACACATCAAAGCCCGGAGAAAATTGGACGGTCCATCAAAAAATGTGCAACCTCCAGTCGGCCACAGGGCACGGAGCCATCTCAGTCCTCACGTTTCTTTCTCATTAAAGAAGTTTTGCCCTCACCAAAACCACAGTGAGTGAAGTTGAAATCTAATTTCTGAATTAATTCAAGCAAAAATAATTCAGCACCGAACACTTTCACAGACACGCCATTTGTAAATAATGTTAAATCTCAAATGCCTGCTGTCTTTCAGTAGTTAATCTATCATTAGACACTGACTATGATCCTTAATTATCAAGACAAGAAAAACCTGCTGTCATGTTGTGATTGATGCAATGTTAACAGAAAGATTTAATCAAGAACAGATATTTCAATTCATGATCTTATTGGGATGACAACAGTAAGCTCTTAGAGGTAATACTAATTGTTTAAGGTATGGCCAACTTTGGATAATTGCCTTTAAAAAAGTTCAAATCAAAAATGTAGTGCGGGGGGGGGGACCCCACTGCAAGCCACTTTTGGAAACACAATAAAACCATATCCGTTTGCAGTGACTTGGCATTCTTTTTTAGATTTCAAATTAATATGCAGTAACTCATTGTGTTTCATAATTCATGATTTGATTGTAATTTTAATCCAAACCATGTGTATCAACAAGTGTTTTTGTTTCAACTTCTGTGATTGCAAAATGACACGGACACAAAAAAACAACAAAAAAAACCCAAAGGTGCAGGGTATTCTCTATGTGATCACAAGTCAATAATAACGAATCCCCTCAATACCCCGGTGCTACCGGGCAACAAAATGTGTTTTTTGGAAAATGACCCACTGTAGTCACATAAACACTGTAATATCAGCTCTCTAAGCACCAGGTGTTCTAGATTGAATTCCATATCCATTAATTTTTGTTGTTGCTGCAACACAATTAGAGGTCTAGGAATGGAGGGCTAATCCCCAACACTCGTAGGACATGAATCAGAGTTGCAGGAAATTGAAAAAAAATCAGAGCTGCAATAAAAAGGTACTAATAGTGCATATAAGTCTGAGCTTAAAGTATTCCTTCTCCTTGATACTTGTCTTCACTTTTACCTGGGAGGCTCTGAAGCTGCATTCTTCTCTTTGCTAATTATGTTTGGTCTTTGCTGGAGTTAGTATCACCATTACATGCTGGATAGATGGTCATTTTCCCAACATCGTGAGCCATGTGTGAAAGCACACCTGAGTGACATTCTCCAACATTTCTGTCATTTTTTTTAATAGCTCCACAGTCCCTTCTTCTGGTTTCTTGGGTCATATTTATGAGTGAGTTACTGAAGAGTTTCATTTTCC
The DNA here is from genome assembly GCF_963422515.1 of Blennius ocellaris. Classification (NCBI taxonomy): domain Eukaryota; kingdom Metazoa; phylum Chordata; class Actinopteri; order Blenniiformes; family Blenniidae; genus Blennius; species Blennius ocellaris. Next base: position 10,961,307 of record NC_137655.1, on the reverse strand, counting down.
TCCCACAGGAGTAAGAGAGGAAGAAATGGGCTGGACTATGACTCTAAAAGATGACTTTGGGGTCATTGCCTGGACACGTCGAGATGGGAAGTACCTCAGCCTCTTCTTGCTCTTGTCTCTCTTTTCCATTCCAGTCCCTGCAGATCTTGTCTTTCCTAAAGACCACCATTTCTCATGGAGAGCAGGTAAAACATATAATTATTCACTTTTGCGGCTAATATGTCACCTTTTTGCAAATTGAATATTCATGTATCACATCAAATCATTGCCATCTGTGCAGCGGAATGAAAGGTACATTCAGATAAGCGTGATTTACCTTAACATTTGGTTTCTGTGCATTTACAGGGCCACAGTGAATGGTATCTGTGAATATGTGCAGATTCAACAAGACAAAAGTGCATGTTTAAATCTGTTATGGGTCATAAAGGAGGATCTGCTCCATGCGTGAGCCCCTGCGCACTCTTGGTATTGGCACAGCGGAGTGAGAAAGTCATTACTACTTCTCATTATAGAAGAGAAATACTGTACAACAACATCCATTCTCAGAGCGACCAGTTGTGTGGGGAGACTAATCCTCCTCTCACTGGCACACAGGGGGAGCATAAACCCCGAGCTGCTATTGGACGTCATCAGGCCAGCAGGCTCCAACGCCTGGGTGGTTAGCATAATGGTACTGGTTTTTTTTTGACTGACTATTCCCCCCACAGTCTCAAAGTGACAAGTGGGGCTCGGATTGTTACAGTGACGATGTATATGGTGCAGTGACATGTCAAACTTAATGAGGCGATGTTGCACTCTAAATAAACATACCCTGTTTGCTGAGCAGATTTATGGCCTCAGTCACCTTTCGTGGACATTGTTTCAATGGACCTCAGGCTGCACGCTGCTCATATGTTGTTGCTGAGTGTGAAGGTGCAGTATAGCGAAGGGTTTTAGTGAAATGTGGGAGGATGATTCTCCCTCTCACAGAGCTTGAACCTCCATATCTTCAACTCTCACGATGCGCACACTTTGTCTCAAGTAGTGACTTCTGGCTGGAGGCTTTACTTCTTAATGTTTTTCACATTATAAGATGTTATTGTGAACGGCTGTAGGCTGTAGTTCTTAATTTGAAATATCTGCTGAGTCTAAATGTAAAGTCTGAAACTATTGTAAATGGCCCAGTTTTGGTTTATGATCTGAATTTGTCTCCATTACACTTACAGTGCTCTCAGTTCTGAGAAAGTACACTAATAAAGCAAAAGGCCCTTTATATAATTGTACAATATGTTAAGAAATGTAATAATAAGGCATTGTAATGCATTCATAATGCTTTATATAACTATTCTATTCCATAAACAGCAGTTTTATGATTCGTCATAACTTTGTCTGCATTATGTAAAGTAATCACACAGTATTATTGATTAATATGTAATTGTATAATATAGTACTATATTAATAATACAATTAAGAGGCTTTTATAAACAGTGTTTGCTTAATTCGGTAGTCATTGTCATACAAACTGGAGAATCAGCTTGAGCTTCCAATGCAGTCTTGTTTCAGTCGTAAGATTATTTGACTTAATAGAACATAATATAACAAAGTGTGCAACCCAGAACTTGAGATTTCTCCATTTAAAACATTATGAATGAGCCCATTACATCTACCACCCAGGCTACTCCATGAACCTATTCATAAGTTGTAATAGATTATAATTTCCAGCACATTTTATAAAACATTATGGATGCATGATAATGCCTGGTGAAGCTCTTTGTGCAAGAATGTTTTCTTTTATTGTTTCTAATCTTTTACAGGTTATAAATACTTTAATATGCATCCGTTTTGTGGTTCACTTGCTAATATTTTTCATATTTGTGAGTGAGCCTTCTTTGGAAAACGTGCTGAAAGCTGAGGTCGCACGTCAGTCTCTTTTAAAGGGAATTTTGAGGCAAGTGTGCGATTCATCCTTTACTCGCTTCACAAATTCAATTGAAAATGCATTTGCAAAGCAGCTTGAGGAAGAAAACTTGGCCTTCCCACACAAAAGCCCCACTTGCTGTGCGATTAGCACTTTCATTTCTCACTCTGTGGTTGGGTAATGACACTGCCCAAGTGATAAAGAGATTGATTAATTTCACTTGAAAGAGCTTATGTTCAAAAGGGATGTAAGCGGGACACCAAGTGTGAGGGTTTGACATCCTTGCCGAGCTAAGATGGCTTATGAGTTGTTTCTTAACTGGGAACGAAAATCAATTTGGAAACAAGAAAGGAAGTCTCAAACATAACATGGTTCACCTTTAAATGCTTCCTCCTAATGTCTGTTCAACTGCGGGGAAACCGCGGTTCTGTAACAACTGCTGTCACAGCGCTTTGAAGTGGAATCAAACAACATAAACTAAAGTTGTGTGAAGCTTTGCGGTCAGCTGTGCACTAAATTGCGTTGTGTTTGAAGATGTGTTTTGGTATCGAGCAAACACTTTCAGTCTCGGCTGCTTCAAGGTTTATGTCTGAAGTCTCAGTATTAAAGTCACGTGAAAATAATGATTTACCGACCCTGCTCCCGCCTCCATGGGCATGATATGTTTGACTGTCTACTTTGGCTGAAATTGAACTCGTTGGGATTGTCTATGTAGAATAAATCTTCACTAAATTAGCACAGCCACCCTATTGTGTGTTTGCTGTGTCTATCTAGGCCAGGCAGCATTGTGGTTGTAAGTCTTTTGTGTGAGCAAGTTCCCGGAGCTGTGGCTAAGCTGTGAGTCTCCGGCTCAAACGGGGAGCTGGAGCCATTTCAGCTTGACCTTCATCAGTGTCTTGAAGAGGAGAATAGAGCGCTGAAACACTGCGGCTAATGGGACGATTATTTAAATCTTAAAAGTGACTGCTCAAAGACGTTCCCTTTCAAACAATCATACTTGCCCTTTTTAGATTTGAGTTACAGCTTTACCATTAACTGACAAGATGTTGAACGGCAGTGCATTCGGAACAGATCAAGAGATGGTTTGAAGAGTCACAAAAACTGCATCTGAGAATGTTTTTTTTTTGTTTTTTTCTCTTTCCCACATGGTAACAGTTTCCTGTTTATTATTGATATTGAATATAGGAGCTATATCATACTGCAAGAAAGATAATTTAACTTCCATTAGTTGGTACCACACAATGCAATTTGTGCTGTTCTGCGTGTGGCTTGTTGAATATAATTACTTTAAAATTGCTTTATAACTGTGTGGCAGATTACATGTACGTGTTGGGGGGGGGGGGTTATTAATCTTTGTTTTTAAAGTCAGGGTAGTCTGTAGGCCTGCCTTCTTCAAAGCGCTGCTATTCAAAATAGAGCATTTAAATTGGATTTATTTTGCCTTCTATAAGCATCTGTATTTAAATATGACACCATGTTCATCCTGTGTCAGCTTTAGTCTCCCAAGTAAGATTGTCTCTCCCAGGTTTCGAGATGAGCGTAACTTTTTTTTCTCTGTAGAACGTCCTCAAAATGTTGGGATTCACTTCTCAAAGTTATTTATATTATCTTTTTTTTTTTTTAAGCTGAGCTTAAGGAGCATGAATAGACATTCTTTTATAGATGCATATGAAAGTTTATCCCAGATGAGTCTGCATTGTACTTTTTTTTTATTTTGCTACAGAAAACCGCCTTTACTTGACAAGTTTATCCCAGATGAGTCTACATTGTGCTTTTTTTTTTTGGCTACAGAAAACCACCTTTACTTAAACGTTTTAATTGTTTGTCTTTGACTGGGGAAACCAGTGGGTTTAGGAAAGTGAGGCATCTTTGTTCCAAGTAGAAACTGTGCTACTCTTAGAACATTTTAACAATACATTTGGGACAACATAAAGTATATAGCACCATTATTAAAAGCATGCATTCATGTTTATTTGGAGACTATGTACTTCCTCATTTATCCAACTTACGTGTGTCATCACCTTGAGCTCCCTGGAGAGTTGAATAATTAAATCAGATACTGTTCATCTAAATTACGTGGGAATTTTCAGCTGAAAGATTTAGCTGAAGGGCAATGATTTTCAAAAGATTGAGAAATCAATAAAGGTTTTCCTTAATGAGAGGATTCACAGTACTTGCTGGATTATTCAAAGACCTCATAAGACCGAGGGACGAGTGCCATGTCTTATACTGTATCATTTATCATTTTAAATAGGCTAAATCCAGAACTGTAAGTTTCTGTGATTGCCTAAAATGTAGCAGAAATGGGGTTAACCATTTAACCATGTGTGGTCACTCCTGTATTTCTCTTTTTTTTAATACTGTGACATATATATGTCGGATCTAAGTTATGAGCTAATGGCACTTTCAGTACATGTCACACGTCGGATTAAAAAAAATAAAATAAAAAGTTCCATAAAGTGTACAGGATGGAACAAGAGGACTGTGAACATTTTGTGTCAATTGTTTCTTTTATAATACAAGTTGTACATATACTATGCTATTTGATAATTTTTGCACTTTCCAAAAGATCTTATATAAACCTTTAAACTAAAGAAGGATACATATTGAAAACACTCAGTTCAGAAATAATGTAATGGGTGCAATCTAAAGATAAACTTGTAATCATGAATTCAACTTGAGGCAATTATGTCAAAGGATTACATGTATTAAATTGAATTGGAAAACCTTCATCCATACGATGATTGCAGGCATAATCACCTACTGAACATACAGTCACATGTGTATTTGTAGATGTAACACATGAGGCTGCGCCCGTTGAAAGTTTACAGGGTCAAGAACTAAATTTAGTGTTTAGCCTTCATCAAGGTTTGCGTTGTTTTCTTTATTATGTAATGAAACAACCGCTCATTTTTCCTTTATGCCTGTTTTCTTCTTTAGAGTCTTTATAGGGTGTTTACTTCTCACCAGTGTATTCTGGGAAGTGTTTTATTATTCCAGTCATGTTACTTTGAAAACTTAATTAAGTAAGTTTTATGAAGTCTCCTGTGCACATTCATTCAAATCATCATTTCAAGTCAAAACAACCTAAAGTCAGAACATGTCAAGCTTAGATGCCCTGATGTGACCTCATTTTAAAAGTTAATAACAAATCACTAATGGATTCCTCTTGATTATGAAACTACACAGATGGCATTCAGTAAGAAGCCGCTCCTGTATGATGCTCAGCTATAAATAAATACAAAAAAATAAATAAAAAACAAGCTCATACAGTATGCACTGTGATACGGTCAGGCAACATTTACATTTCATTTCAGGGTCTGAGTGTATTTATTTGCAACTTTACCACACTGTTGCAGCATCAAAGCTGAAATCAAACATCAGTGCTTCAGCGAGCTTCTGCTGTTTCTGAAAATCAGCTCAAAGGAGGCATTGTGCAAGGATCAGGTCTAGGAGGATTTCTCTTTAACCAAATGACAATGAATAATTTACAGTGGTTTTTTTTTTTGATTCATGGTGACAATGGAAAAAAGAATCAGATTAGGCAAATGGGATTTTGTGGCACAAGTCAGTTGACCAATATGGAGATGGCTCTTTTCTCTTTGAGCACAAGTAAACACACTTCTAATGATGAGAATATTCACTCAGTGAATAGTCAAGTTTTTCTCTGAAGGGCATCAACATTTGACCATTCACTTGACCGTTCGAGGCGTTGAAGAAATAGTGAGACTTTGACCGAACACAAAGCGTAAATAAATCTTGTATGGGGTTTTGTGTGTTCAGTGCTACTGGTGACATGATGTATTACACAAGAAATGACACATTCAAAAGAAAATCAGGCTATTGTGGGAAATCAAAAACATCAGTTTGCATGCTCCTCTGTAACCAGCTTACTCACGCAAGCTGAATTCAGACTGAGGGCGACATCTCCAAACAGTGCAGAACTCCCACTGTCTGCATGGATCTGAGTCTTGTAAAGAGCCTTTGGTTCAATGTCGAACACCCACCTTTTAGGCATGCATTCATGTTTACGCTTCAAGTTGACATTTGATTCAAAAGCTCTTGATATCGTTATGAGTGATGTTCTTTTCCACGTTGAGCTGCTGTGCTACAGACACTTGCCATACTGAGCTTTATCATGTAATTGTGCCACAAAACACAATGTAAAGTGGCATATATTTCCTCATTGTTTTTGTCCTGAATCCTCGCTATGTCTAATGGTCTCAAAGATGCGTTTTAAAAACACACTTTGTACGAAGAATGTCAGTATCTCATTGAAATAAATATGTCACAGACCAACAACATACAAGAGCGACATGCTAACAAAAACAACATGGAGCTTGATTAAAGCGCACCTCATTGTTGAAAGCAAAAACCTGTCAAAAAAATGACAGTTTCGGGAAGGAAAGAAAGTGAGAGAGAGGAAGAGAAAAAAAGGAATAGGTATTATTAGGTCTCTGACTGAATATGAAAGCTATGAAACATGAAAAAAAAAACACTTTTGACATACAAATATGGCTATGTTCATATTTGTCACTACATTAAAAAACTGCTGAAATTTTCTGAAGTGAAACATCTAGCAGCTGCAAAAACTGGTCCTGGGGAAAGTTACTTAAAATTAGTACTTGCATATAGTGACTGCTTAATTTTTCAACCTTTATTTTAGTTGTCTCTCATGTTGGATATGTTGATATTTGCACATAATTGTTTTGCTGTGACACATTAGTTCGGTTGTATGTCACCCTATTACTTAGTAAGTTACTCCAAAGACAAATAGAGGTGTAAATATATTAATTTGATCTGGTTGAGCTTAAAAAAAGTCTGATCATTTCGATGTCAAACACTCACGTATGGTTGAGATACAATAGGCTTAATACCAGTAAGTGAAATAAGCGAAATATTAAACTTGTGAAAAAAAAGAAGCAAATTCAAAAACAAGGAGAATAAAAATAGAAACAAGTAAACAACAGTAAAAAACAAAACAAAAACTGGATCATTTAGGGCAGGCATGTCCAAAGCCTGATGCCAAGGCCATTTTTATAAAATAAATTAATGCAATTTGCTAAATATTTTTTTAAATAGCAGGATTTTGAAGTATACATGCAAGTTATGTATGTGTCCACCAGTCACACATTTTGCTATCTGCTGTTACTTTAAATTCTGTGTTATAGAAAATAGCACACCAGAGAATAGAAGGTAAGGCAACACAAGGTTTGTTTACAGTAATTAGCTGACTCGCAACTCTTTGGTATAGAAAATTGAAGATCTGGGTTAATATGGAAATAGATTATTTTGAAAAGAAATACTGCAATCGTGGGTTGTTGTAGAGCACCTTCACATGTTCAGACCTGCCCCTCATTGGAACGAGTTTGCGTCTCTGACAAAAATATAAAGTAACAACCTCAAGGAAACTTTAGTCCTTTAATTATAATTGATGTGATCTGAAATAGGGTGTTTGTTGTAATGTAGTAGCTTTACAATATTGCATTACTTTATGAGGCACTATTACACACTGGCAACAGTAACTCAAGACTGTATGGATTAGCCGTATTGATCATAGTTTAACTACACTGTTTTATGATGCCAAACCACTGGGAGAATCAAGTTTCTGTGTGGAGCTTTGCCTCATCAGTCTTGGATACGGTCATCCTAATCCACATATACTCAACATCTTCTTTAAGATATGACAAAAAAACAAACCTTACTGACTGACTTGCTAATATCATGAAACTGTACTTTTAGATAAAAAAATAAAATACTTTTAACAGCTGTCTTGACATTACGTAGCAAGTTGAAAATTAGTTTGTTTCTCGAATGCCACCAAATTCTCCCATGATAAAATTTTGCATGCTATGTAAAACCCCATCTTAGTTTGTTTGATTTGTTTATTCACACTGCTTTCAATTAATGAGACTGATTTCAACATGTTTAACAGGCAAATGTTTTACTATATTTGATATATTTATTTTTGATAAACTGAAAAAAGTGGCCAACCTGCTTTGCAGATCATGCTTCATAATAAGCTCTTTGAATAAGTTCACTAACTCTGCACAGCTTCAATCCAAAAGTCAGGTGGCATCTTTTTTTTTAAATGTATTAAAGTTTCAAAGTGAAACAAGACTTCTTGGGGATGGGGGGATGAATATTTAAGTTGTAAGATCTGAAAGTTCTATATTTATATCAATGACAATTGATTCATTTAAGTTCCAGTATGATGCATTACAGTGTTGACATAGATCCTCCACTTTCATCTAGCTGTTTCTGCTCACTTCATCCCCTGTGAAGCCTCATATCCACACAACTTAATCCAGGAAATGTGCAAGTGGCAACCTTTGATTCAATGACTGGCATCCCTGGTGCTGTAGCCCTTTTTTTGCTGAAGAACTGGCCTAATCCCTCCAACACACTGTCAAACTAAAGCATGTAATCTTCATCCTTATTTCTAGCTCCTTTTTTCTTGTCCCCCTTGCTTGCATTTTTTTTCTGTTGTGTGATCAGTAACTACTAATAGGCGAATAAATCTGTGACTGTTTTATTTGTTTACATTGCCGTGGTTGATTGATCTCATCCCACTCTCCAAATCAAAACAGATTCACTAAATGTTAATAGCTTTAAACGTTTAAACAGCTTAAACATTTCAGTTTTTTCCTTCAGATGACTTTGTTTTTTTAAAATGATATTGACTTTGTTTCTAAGTAATCCTGCATTTGCTAAGGTCTTACATTTGAAAGTGTAATATACAGTCTAAGCACAGTCCTTGTCGAAATCACCTCGAGCTGCTGGTAATTTCTCATATCCATCTGGAGTGTCTGTGCTTTTCGCCGATATTGCGACTGTTTATGTTTTACATTCAGACATATATCATTCAGTCTGATTTTGTTCTCAGCATTCAGAAGGTGATACCCCCCCATTTTACTTTTTTTTTTTGTCTTTTCAGAAAAGTACACTCTCAAAAAGTCACTCACTCATTTTAATGTGGTCATAACGACGCCTGCTGCACGGTGATTTGTCCTGTGGGCTCCACTGTCGTCAGTAGTTTGACAGCAGTCGCGATTGCCTGTCAGAGTGGGATTTCTCCTCCAGCAAATGAAGAGCTTTAAAAGTAAATAAGCAATGATTCACACAGAGCAGGGAAGTGCTGCTGCTGCTGCACTGTGCTTTATTACTGTGAGACACCTGCAAACCAGTGATGCTGCACTCATTTCACAAGAACAAATGAAGCAGAAATCTTAAAATTCAAGAATGGCGTAGTGTTTTTAGTCACGCATGTCGGCATCTGCTTTGTCAAGAGGCAAATGGCAGATATGCCTTATTTTCCAGACTGAAAACACACAAAATATCACCCTCCCATACAAACACCCCCCCACCTCCAACTCATTACGTGGGGTTATGAAGCCACGAGTCTAACATTATGAGTGATTGTGTGCAATGTACATCCATACGAAAGTTAGGAAAAATAAATGACATAAGATAAATTAACCAAAATCCAACCCACAGCAGTTTCCAATGAAAACAACTATAATCGTGTGTTTATAATATAATTTTTACACTGTATTGGTACAGTACAGATGATGCCTGTGTGTAGTATTTCAAGTCTGAAAGAAAGAAGTGTGAAAGAAATGTACAAAGGTGATAAAACACATTTTCACTCCCCATTACCTACCTCTAATATACGTCTGTGTGCTTGATATAATTCTGTAGTGTCAAAGTCATTTAGATTCTGTTACCACATGTAACCCAGTTTGATCTGATCTTATAAAATCATGAACCAAAACAACATTTGAACATGTAACACAGTCCATTGGGCTCAGGTAGGAGGTTCTACTGTTATGTCTCGGCAGACACGTAACTTAAAGTAACGTGAGCCACTGTCCAAGCAGCAATCGCACATTTCCTTGTGCAAAGTTAGGCTTGTTGGCCACCAGATGATGCATGATGCGTTTACTACTTATGGGTAAAATGAAAAGCCACGGTCAAGTAAGAAGCTGCGGCAAGCACATGTCTCTGTCCCGGCTCACTGTATCTTAACTAACTGGACTGATGAAGCCAGTTACAAGCTGATAAGCTAGATATTCTTGGAAATAAGTACATAAATCATTAAATGGTCATTGGTGATGATGAACGTGGTCTGGTCACATATACTACAATGATAGACAGTAACATAGTATTATAATAGCAAATCATTCTAAGATGTGTGTTGTGTTGTGCATACATGTACTGTATGTTTATATCACACCACCACCAGTAAAATGTTCAAGAAGGTATTGTTTGTCAAAGAAGTTAATAATTCTAACTTCCTTTGATTTGAACTTTTTACTATACTACATTTTAGAGCCTGTACTTTTTAAATTCACGCTTTTATTGAAATTTTGAAGAAAAAAATAAAGAGTGTTTTCTTAGTCATTTGTTCACTTTACCCTCAGCTTTTGCCCATGGGCTACATCTTTAAATAAAGTTGAGCTCTTTCATGTTTCTTGTGTCCCAAAAATGACAGAGCTTACATAACATTTCAGCCAATCCTTGCTAATATGTACAAATGTTACCACAATCAATTTTAAAATAAAGAAATGTGGTTTATCTGCCTTCCCACAGCTCCCTGGGGCAGGCTAAATCTAGCACACCAAGTCGACCTGATTAGGATCAAGGTGAATAAATTTCAAAGTTGACTATTGATCTGAGACTGAAATATGCTGCCCCAATTAGATATTCTATATCTCAAGCTGTTTTACAACCGACACACATCCGCTTTGCATTTTTAAGTATTGCCTTGGGCATAGCTTTGACAGAAAGCACTAACAATAAAGTGAATAGCAACCTGACGCTCTGCTTTGTTTAAAATCAATTTGATCAGCATTTTGAGTGCCATATTTGTTATGGCAAGCGGCATATCAAAGATATCAGAGCAACCTCGACAAAATACAATATGTCTCCTTAAAAGCCCTTAGCATTGGTTATTCAATTGAGATCTCATTTTGAACTTTTGTCCTTCCCTCTGACTGGCATGGAACTGATTGAGGTTATCATAAAAGCTCGTGGGTAGTCCCGAGAGAGCCGCAAGGCAGGAGAGCCTGGCAGTCGGAGTCTTAATCCCATGGGAATATTCTCGACGAAGAGTTAGATTTCAGAGCGTCTCTCCTCTCAGAAGTCCTTTTCAAATGGCTGAGGCCTTTCACATCACTCCTATACAAAACGCTCCAGTTCTGGACGGATATTCCACAGTCAAAATTTTCCATAATAGGATTGAAGTAGTAATTGGGCACACCGCCATGACTAGTATCCAGAGACATAGGTAATTATAGAGAGTTCCTGGGAATTATAGAGAGTTCCTGTAGCTAGTGGAAGTATCCAGCCTGTGGTGTCATTGTGTAAATGATGGGTGGAAAAGATAGAAGGTCATCTCATTACTGCATGCCTCCTGCAGCTTCAATTAATGCTGATATTGAAATACATAAAAGGCATATCTTCAGTGACTGATTTTGTGTGAATAGACCCCAAGAGCTATTCCTTGATACATCACTCTTATATTAATGTAGATAGATGTGACCATTGTAGAAAAAAAAATACTCTGTGGGGGGTTTGGAGCTCCCCTGTGTACTTTTTCTCCTTCAGCACCAAAGAAACAAATAGAATTGCACATGTTTGAAGGCTGTTCATTGCAGTCTTGTAATACCAACTGTATGATGTCTATGTAATAGACTGACAAGCCAAAGATCAGCTGATGATTCAAGGACAGTCATATTTGCAGATACAACACCCCAGCACATCTTAACAAATGAATACTCACTTCCACTTACTTCTGTGATGATCCAGTTCACAACAAAACTGTAGATGACTTGTGACAGGCTCACCAGACCTTGGTGGCTATAGTAACAATAATTCCTCTGTTTTTGATATCAGGCAGTGGCTGTTTACTTAAGTATGAAGAAAGAAAAAACATTGATGGCCAGACACATAAACTGAGAATCCAGAACAGAAACAAACAAGCTCATCATCACCCACATCAATCAAGAAGAACTCTATGACCACGAGATGCATAGTGTTAGGCAGCGAGCCGTCCAACCATAATTTGGACGTTCATTTTTCACAAAAGATGGCCAAAAAAATAGCAGACGTGTTGCTCAAAGCCGTCTGAAATAACTGTATAAAGACCATCACTACTTGTGACCTTCTAATTTTATTTTTCAGAAATTTACTGTATTACAAAATACAGTGAATTATTTGCTTGCGTAAACAACTCGTGACTGACTTCCAGTTTGTATTACGCCCAGTAACGAGCAATGTGATTGGTCAATTGATGCCATGTGGTATTTACGTTTTGAAAGGCGGCCTCTGAGTGGTTCGTAATTCTGTGAGTCATACTGATGCATTTAAATGCTGGGGCACAGGGGAGGAATTTAAATAAATTTTCTTTCCATTTCTTCCAAATTCTGAGGAATTATATGATTATAGAATATATATAGACCTATAATTTTTTATTTCCAAAATGTTGACATGTCTGATTAACAGCACATTGTTCATGCTTTATATTTAAGAACAAAATATATTCTTTGATTTGAAAATGCTGATTTTGGTAAAAGTATTGACCCCTCCCCCCCAGTCGGCAAATTTTTGGACACCCACATTTTTGGGATGGACATGCAAAACAGCGATTTCTGCCTAAAAGCATGACTGGATGACATGGCAACTATCAACAATGTGCTATTTTCATTTGATAAGATGGTAAACAAAATAATAGTCAAAATATTTTACTTGGAATGTATTTAGATCCAAACCAAGTTAGTGTAAAAGTCACATTACGGAAATTTGCTGAGTCAACAGTTTCAGTTCCTTTAATGCAAAGGAAGTAATGTTGCTGACAAGACGCTATCCTGCTCCACTGTTGCAAACCGACCCAAATGCAGAGAATTTAATAAATCATCCATGAGAGGATCCAGGCAGCAACATGTCGTCATCTTTGATGCCTTTCTAGAACTTGGAAGCAGTTTTGAAGATGATGTGACTGACCTTGTACTTTGTGTGTTATGCTTTTCCATGTAAAGGTCAGACACATAACGAGCCTGTAAAAATAATTTGTCACTGTGTGGAATGAACGGACAAAGCGTCTGACATCCTTGGCTGAGCACTGCAAAATAAATTAAGCTTCAGTGTCACATGGCATTATTACTCCATCATTCTGCTCATCACTTTTGTCAGGGTCTTAATATTCTCTAAAAATGCTCTCACATGAAGGAGGTCCATTGTAATACCAGATTACACACAAAAAAAGGAAGAGCAATTTGCTGCATTAACAAAACATGATTCGCTTGTTATTATTACAATGGGTTTAATGAGCTAAATGTATCTTTGCTTTGCAAAAATGAAGCCTAAAAGTCTTAAGCAAAGTCTGGAGAGAAACATCCAAGTCAGCTAAAAACCAAATGCATAGACAGAAGAGGTAAATAAACAAAAGGGACTCTTTTGTCTTGATCTCCTGTGTGTTGGGATTTTCATGACAAGCTGTTTTCTGTGCTGAAGTGCTCTGTCTTTGTCAGCACATGTGCTTATACCCGCTCCTGCAGAGATGGAAGTAAATAGGTTACTCTGTGATTAGATTTACCATTCCTCCCTACAAGTTAGTTCTATGATCCTTTTCAATAATTAGTGCAATGATAATAGTTTCTTGAGGTGATTGTTGAAGGATACTATCAGAAATTTGTGAAGGATGGGATATGCTTGCTGAAGCATTATGCATGAGAAGGAAAAAAAAAGAAAGGCAAGGAAAATCTTCATAATATTCTCTGTGTTTGAACAGCAAGCGTGCTGAAGAGACCTGCTCAACCAGCCTTCTCTGTTTACTGTGTGTTTGAGCCGGCGTAGAGAAACTCCTGGGAGACAGTAAGGTGAAACCAAATGGATTTTATTCTTACCTGAAAAAATCTCCCATATGAGTCATTTTGTGATTGCAGAGCACTGTCTATCAAAAAGTGCTGGTTTTATTTCACCCTTTGATCAACTGCTGTGCTGAAACACGTCAGGCAATCCTGAGCATATATACGACAGAGAAGCAAAAGATAGAGAGATGCTGTGAGGGGGGAAATACGTGTCTGCCAGTTTCGTTAGCCAATGCTACATATGTGTTTTTAATTCAACTACGAATTTAACTGTTGACATATGAGATGTAGGCTCTGGACAATATTACCTACATTTACAACTAAGTACGGATTAGAACATTCGATGAAATGTGTATAAATAACAAAATATTGGCTTGTATAAAACATTAAGTCACAAAATATGGAATGAACCACTGGTGTTCAGATCTTTATGGTTGTGAGGGTGTCTGTTAATGACAACGAAACAAAAAGTAAAAATATATTCTCATAAATTCCAACAAAAGCTAAAACCGCACACACAGAAACCTATTAGAATTGATGGGCATGTACTGTCATCAATAGTGCCAGATGTCTCTGGGACTGAAGGATGAATTTAAGGGAGATAATCAATGAGACACCCAGTAGTAAATTCCTGTATTGATTGAAGTTACCGGAGCAACCTATTTCAGTGTAAACACTGCAGAGGCAGGTGGAGTTCGACATAAACTTCCAGGTCACAGTTTGGTGGTAGCAGTCATCGATCAATTAATATTTTCAGATATTGATACTCAGAGATATGGTTCCAGGAGAAAAGCATGGTGAGCTATTAAACTTTAGGTAATGGGTGAATCAGGTGTTTAAACTTACCGGCACTATAACTTGGAATTTATAGATATGAACTGGCTATTTTCCTTACAGCATGAATAGGTATTGATTTGGTTGACCAATCCAAAGAAACTGTTGGATTAGCATTGTTACACATGTTCGCCTTTCATAAATCTTATGTAAAATGTTGCTCGGTTGAGACCATTTTTCAAGATAATATGAGAAACGATTTAGTGTGTGAATCCCATTTCTTTCAGTGAGCCACAATGTATTCAATAATTCATGCAAATCTCATACTGCAACTTTCTTGTTTGTAATCTGTCACGACTTTGTGTATTACTAGAAGAAGCACATTTGAAACTAACACAAAACCTTAACTAAATAGCATTCTTATTTCCAATCACTCACCCATTAATCACATTATATTTTAGCACAGGCAAGAAAAACAATGGCAGCTCATAATCAGTGCACTCCTCTTTAAATGAACTAAAGACCTCAATCTTTCGTTTAGCTTTTCAAACATGCCTTTTGCCTGAATATAACCACTCATGTACTCCCAATATACACCTTTGGAATCTTGCTCGTGTAAAATATAATCAGAAATTAATAAAATGATATGGTATAATACAAGGTTATATCGAGATTATAATAAATCTGTCTCTGACTGCAATCATCTTCAGATTAGCCCATTACACTGTTACACTGCAACAGCTTTACAATGTTTTTTCATGTGATGAACAATCCATATTTTTTCTTCCATGTGTAACTCACTTCTCACACATTCTCTTTGATTTCACAAAGATAAATCAATGTAAAATGAACTGAACCGTAACTCAGACTTCTGCATTCATAAACCTTTACCAACGTATTTCTCTTTTATTGAGTTGCAGATTTTAATGTCCCGAAAATAGTGTCTTGCCATTGATATCCCCTATTTTGGGTTTTCTCAACATCACAAGAATTGTCTTATCTCTATTCCAAATTTTGGTTAGAATAAGACAGTATTGTTAACAATTGTTTGAATCAATTTGCTATTAAAGATCAGGTGGGAAGTCCTTAACTACATGGCAATGACCAACATAGCTGTTAAACAAATAGTATACAGTACATTATATGATATTGTGTTATTCTAGTTCAATGAATATTATGAAACTTCACTTGTTCCTTTTCCTTCACATAATTTGACACTGGATGATTCGTGTTTGTTTGACCCTGTGGACTGTTGTTGTTGATTACTAATAAATGACAGTTAATTTAATACATAATTGCATTAAACTGAGGAACAGTTTTAATAATGTTGAATTATTTAGGAAATTATACAGAAAACTATATGTGGCATATATTCTGGATTTTTTTATATTTTTTTGGCTGCATTGTTTCAAAGTAACACTTAGTTTGTAAGTCTGTAGCATCTCTAGTTTTCACCGTGACATTTGTTTCTTTTCAGTCTTGTCGCTTTGTTTATTTCTGTGTACTTGGCCTGAGGAACAGCAGCAGAATAATTCTTTGTTGTTGAGTGCAGTGGATGAGCTTAAATGACCATATAGACTCAATGGGAACAATAATCCCATTTAATTAATGCTGTTAATGTTTAGCTTTCACCCTCTTTTTTTTGTTTTTTCATTTTGTTTTGTTTCGCAAGGCTGTTTATTTTTCTCTATGGTTTCTTAATTACAGTGTGGGCTTCACAGATTGCAATTTTTCTTTGCTTTATTTATGAGGTAAGAGAAGAGTATTTTGTAAATGTAAAGAAAAACAACAACAAAATACACAGTCTCTGCATCAGAAACAGCTGAACTAAAGCATGGAAGTGTTTATATATTGGCTCAATAATGCATGTTCAATGTTGAGTTTGTGGTCGTCCACTTGTGGACATGTTCAAAACTCTGAATGTGAACAACAGAGTGGTGCTAAAGAAAACGTTAGGGGATCACCTTATCGTCATAAAACCAAAACAGTGAACAAATTCCCTCCACATCCTTGTCTGTTGGTAAGAGATTTCAGTCTCACATGATGATAATGAGAAACGAAAAACGTCATGATCTCCAAGTCTGCCAGGGTGTAACATCTTTCAACATTTTAATTTACTGTAAATGTTTCCACTTGCTGCAGAGAAAGAGCATCCTCCAGTGTCCAGTGTTTGCAGTTTGATTTCTGATCTCTGATCTTTCCCAGCCCATTTGTCAAAGTGTCCTTGTTCAAGACGCTAAGTTTCCCACAGTGATGTATAATAACCTTGTATGGCAGCCATGAGTACATGACTAATTGACTAAAGTACATTAGGATCGCTCCATTAGCAGAATACGCAGAATAGGTACATTCACCATTTACCACTCACACATGGCTGTATTTGCTAAACATTTCGGACTCTTTTTTGTTTTCTCTGTTTGTCCTACATTGTGCAAAATGTTTTTTATTTGTGAAAGGTCTCGACTGCAGCTGAGCAGGTGATGGACACAGTTTTGGATGCAGAATTGTAAATCTTTCCTTGAAAAAGACCTTGTCTTTTCAGCATTAGTAGTGCCTTTGAATATGTGAAAGCTGCTAGCATTGTTGGTACCACTACAACCTGATATCTTGAGAGATGTAAGCTGTTCACTGTGAACTGTTCACTGAAAAAAAAAAAAAAAACTGGATGGGCCTTCAGCTGCAAAAAGGTGCAATGCACTTGATTTCAAAAATACAAGAAGATTGCTGGTTAAAATATAGACTCTTTTCAGAGTCTATATTTTTTTAGTGATTACCTCTAAGCCTGTGCATTGGTTTCAAGTAATATGCATATATGGCACTGGGTGCAACTGGATGGCCCAAAGATCACAAGCATCCAATATTAATTGGGGGGCTTTTCCCCTTTGAAAAGTGATTTTCCAGATTCATCATTTGATGAACAGATGAAGAGATTTTTCATAATTTTATTAACATTTTTATTTTTCAGCAGATGGTCAAAACTTTGTTCGTCTTCCCTTCAGAGAGACTCTGTCCGTCCAGGCGCTCCCTTTTACAGGGGTCACAACAGCAGGTTGAAGCAACTTGCACTTGACTTGACTAGTTTGTATGCTGAATGCCTTTTCTCCTGCTCCTGGGATTGAAACCCAGGTTGTCTACACTCAAGGTTAAGACCCAATGACCCACCAGGGGAGATGTTTGAAAGACTCTACTTTTTAATATGCCGTTATGTAACTGACCTGTTACAAACTAACCTATTTGGTTGGAAAATGCATTTCAACTCGTTTCACTTTTTCAGCCCTTTTTCAGCCCTCTTTTATTCCATATTTTTGGGGATTTTTTAAATTTATTAAACGGTAAAATGTTTCATTTTAAACTTTTCAAATCAATTATGATTTTATGAGATCTGGAAATCATTGTATCCTGGTTAATCCAACATTTTCCATACTGTCCTAACTGTTTTAAAATTGGAGTTGTACTCATTTAAATTTTAACACGCTACCTTTTGTTTTTGAGTGTGCACAAATGATTTCTTTAAATTATTAATCTCAGCAAAGTGACTTTACCTGAGTATTACATCTCCCCACCATCTAAACGCTGCATCCTTTAAAACAAGGAAATATTGAATTAAAAGAAAACAAAAAAACTTCAAGTCGGAATGTTGAACTTGTGTAACTCAAGTGGGAGTTTAGTTCACAGAGATTTAAATGAGGCCCTCACAAAGTTGCATTTCAATCAGATGTAACCAAGGGAGAGAACAGTGGTGTAATGATAAACAGACAGCGATGGGAAAAGGGTGCTGGTGGGTTTTGCTGTAGGGGTGCTTTGGGGGCTTTCCTTGATCAGGGATCATGCTCTCTCAAACTGGCTTTTTTGGCATGTGTGAGGCTTGAGCCGGTGAACGGCAGAAACATCTCAACGGCAAAACCAGACTGTTCAAAGTAGCTGCTCATTACTAATGATGAGAGAGGATGATTTACTAAAGTCATATATTACCCTCAAGTGTCAGCCGTCTGCATGCCGTACCCAGTAGGCTAACGTTTCCACCCTATATATAGAGCTTGAAATATGCTCACTTCAGTGGCTCTGGGAGTCTCTTAGCAGCCTTTTACAGACTCTATGAAAATAATCCTCACAAAAAGCAGTAACTAACAATGACAGGCAATAAGGCATTATCATCAAAACAATAAGAGATTATCTCTGTTTTCTCTCCTTGTGGTGTGACAGTATATTTTTTTCCCAAGACTGCTTATATGAGCATGAGCAAAGTCATTTTCCAAATGGTCCTATGACACAAAATCATGGTCTGACTATTTTTACACTTGGAAGTGCATAGGGTGCTGTGAGAATGGTTAAAAGTATGGTGTTATATAGAGCAAGTGACCTGGCTGACTCCACAATGAAATGCCAGTCACACACTAAACTTCTCTTTGTAAGAGTGTGACTTGCAACATGGTTTTTAGAACATCCAATCATATAAAGATTTAACAAACATTTGACAATGTATTATAAAAGACCACTTTATCATAAGCTGACTGGCTAATGTAATTACTAAAGTGAAATAAAGACTGGTGTCAAACAAAGCCAGATGTCAAAACCTGGCTGCAGGAGGCAGACAACATAAATTTGTTAACACACTTAACACACAATACAACACTGAGACCTGAGCTGAGATTTCAGTGATCCATGCTGTCAGGGTGAATTAGTAAAAACATGTAGAATGCTACAGCTATCTGAAAAGTTTTTAGTTTTTTTTACATTTCACTGTATTTTGCACAAGAAAGTATATCATTAAAATTGACTTCATGTGGGCATTGTAGTATTTTTCGGACAGTATTTTTTAGTTTTGCAAAATTCTAGACAATTTCTCTCACATACTGTGTGATCCAACAAAGAAAATTATAGCATTAATTTAAGATTTGGTCTCTATGTGGCAGCTGAAATAAATGTTTGACACCACTGATCTACACAGTACAGAAAGAGAACATGACAAGCATACTTTACTCATGACTTGAAAGACAAGATTCCACATATATGAATTCTGTTATTTCACAAGGCCACAGGTGTATACATAGAGCTAATGGTATAATAATGTATATCCAAGGAAAATTATAAATACAGTATATATGGATTGAAGGTATTCAAAAAGGTCTGCATGCTTTAAATATTGTCATGTTATTAATCTCTAAAAAGATTCTTACTTGGCGATCATTTGATGTAATGTTGTGGTGCTCTGCAGAAGTGGCGGACAAGGACGGATGTGTTTAAGTGTAGCTCGATCTGAATTAACAAGAAATTCATCGTCTGTAATAGATAAAAGTTGGGTATGCCATGCATCATTTTCTTGCTCCAAACGCCCAGCACTTAATCATGACGAAAGAAGGCAGATACACTTTTAATTAGGTTTTTTTTTAATTTTTTTTTTGGGGGGGGGGGAGTTATGTTTGATTCTGTATTACCTCCGTCGTGGAAGGACTGTGCTCATCTTTCCTTCTATGTCGAACACAAGCTTGGAACATTCACAGTATTGAAGATAGGTACTCTGGATGTAGGATGACACATTTGCTTGGAGTCGTCATAAAGCCAAGCTAATGACTGTTTGTCATGAATTATTACTCCTCCGCTTGACCTGCTATAGTTTATAATCAGAACTATTAACCCAGTGACCTTCCTCTTGAAACACTACTTGGTAACAGTTTCATTGAAGGCTTGTATGAAGAGCTTTATTAATGGACCTAATATAATTCAGTTTTTGAAGTCTGAAAAAAAAAAAAACACGTCAATTTACATGCTTGCAGAAAGTGATTATAACTTCAAAACTACATCCAATCAAAACCAGATGCATGATATTACAATGGTTTTCTTTGTAACACATTTCATGAACTTTACATGACTTCTTAAAATATCAAAAGCACAGAGACATTATGTGGAGCTCCTTTAAATGCATTCAGTTTTAATGTCGCACATCCGTGGATCAGGCAGATCTGGTACATCTCATAGATACTAAATGAGATCCAAGAATTTTAGGAGTGAAGTCATCACCTTGGATTCTATGTAATGTGCAACCCATTCCTAAACAGACATTACAGTGTAGCAGGGTGTATTATCCCACTGAAAGAGGACACTGCCATCTGGAATTACAATTGCTATGAAGGGTTGTTTCGTGGTTTGGGAGCTGGTATGCCTCCAAGTAATAGCTGCATGAATGTTGGGATTGAGGGTTTTCTAAGCAGAACCTTATCCAGATCATTCACATCACATCCACAGGATTCTACTCTAACTATAGTACATCCTGCTGTCATCTTTTCCCTTAGCAACCTGGCTGGCCACATAGAAAAAGAGAAAAGTGATTCATCAAGCTGGTGTACCTTCCTTTGTTCTGTGAATTCTGTTTGTGGTGCTGGCCTGCTTGTTATGGATGATTTCTGTAGAGAAACAGGCATTGTGACCATTGTTTGGCCTTACAGTCTTACTATGTTGTTGCTCTTTGGAGCATTGTACCAACTATGACGCACCAAATACACCCCACATACCTGTTGTTATACAAGTGCCATTCTCCTCCTGATCTTTAGTTGGCCAAACCAGAAAAAAATTACAGCATGATTATCCATAAAAGTTCTAAAATAACATAAATCCTGAATGTGATGGGTTTTTTTTCTGCAAAACAAATTGAGTACATGATTCTTTGATCTATTAGATTTTTTACAAACCTTAAAAAGTTAAAAGTTTACAAATGAAAACAAGTACAATGTCTCCTTTTGTAAAATAAAGGGAATTGTTGAAATGACTTGTATGTTATAATTTTGTTGCAATTAAAACTCAACAAATGACTCAACCTTGGACTGCAGGCCATAAATGTAACACCCCTGGTGTCAGGACAAGTGAATGTTTTTTTTTTAAGGTCTAATTCAGGTGAAAGCAGCTGCTCCCTCCAAATCAGAAAAAAAAATGCTTATTTTAACTACATTATCATTATCATTAGCAGATTTCTAGTAAATAACAAGGGGATTCTCAAAGATGTGTCTGATCTTTTATTCAGTAACTAATGCAAAAATGCTCTTAAATACTGTTCAGTGAATCTCTTAATGTCGGTAAAAAAACGTGTTGATGTGTTAAAATTTCGGTTTGGTAGGTGACAGGCATTTGCCCTTGTGATCCAAAGAGCTGGCGCTGACTCAAAGGCAATCCGGCATCTCGTCAGGAATTTATTCCTTCTCACCAACAGAGGAGCTTACGAGAAATATTGTTATGTTCTTTCACTGTATAGCGACTTAATTGAACAAAGCTTCATTTTTCAACCTCATGTGACATATTGAGGTTTCTAAAAGCTGATACAAATGAAAGTTTTGATATGCAGCTTAGTCTTTTCTTATGATTAATGCAAAACTCTCAGAAAAAGGACATGTGGTGTCAATCGCATCCGGGAAGTAATCCTGTGTGTCAATTTAATAAGCTTAACTCATTATGAAAACAGAAATACAATATAGTTTATACAAACTTAATAGTCCATACAATTAAATTTGGAGCTGACAAGAGTTCTGAAAAGCTGATTAAACAAATGTTAACAGTGAATACTGACAAGATCCCATTCCCTGAAATTTGAATGTCGAAAAACATATGGCATCTCATGAGAATCTGACTAAAAAAAGCCAAACTACACTTTGGGGAGAGTATGGTGTCTAGTAAAAACAAAACAATGCCCAATCTGATCAATCTGTAGCCTAAAATTATTTAAACTTGGACCATTTTTACCTGAAATGAAAAGCCCTGACACTTCTTAGAGCTGAAAATAATCTGCTATTTTGTCAGCAAATGAGTGGAAGAAATGTCACGGTCGCCTATTAATAATCTATGTCTAAATATATCTTGATTACCATTAAAAAGGTCATCCACTGGTAATTACCCACGAGCACTGCATGTGTGAACAGAAATAACCATTAAAATGTTGATGTGAATTCCATAATCTGAAGCCATCGATTCAAAATATCACAGCTCTATTGTGTTGGATAGATTTTTGTGGTAATCCTTTTGACTCATGAATTGTATGAAAAAAAATTACATTTACATTTTTAAAATGAGGCATATTCAAGAAAGGATTGATTCCAAATCAGTATTATGTTATATTTTTAAGTTATCAACACAATTGGTGCCTTGTTTCAGTTTATTTGGATATTTAAATCTCCCCACATCCTGCTGCAGGAAGAGCTGCAGAAGGTTTAATGTTATTTAGCGTCTGTGCATCACACCTACTAACGCCGTCCCTGACAAGCATTTACATAACTAACTTACTCATTTTATATGTATTCAAGAGCTAAGATGGAAATGCCACAAGTGTTGAATATATTGTTATTTTGTTCTCGTAGTGATCCAAATGAAAAAGAAATCCTTGTGCTCTGACAGACGATCCGTCAAGGACTCAATATACAGAGTTGTGTCGCAGTGTGACTAGTGAAGGGCAGTGTTTGATAGGGTTACATCTATCAACCAAGGCTTTAAAACATTTTGCATAATAGTTTCTCTTCTATTGTGGAGCAAGTTGGCAGACTGTGATTAAGTCACAATGTTCAGGAGCGTTTTGACCCCCATGAAAACAAGTTGTGATATCTACTGCCAAGTGACGAACGTTGTTTCATCGATCCCCCTTGTGTGCTTCTGTTGATTTTTCCCACACCAAACCAAAGCGTTTTAGTATGCCAGTGGTGCAAGAGGAAACGAAGGGGACTAACAAATCTCATCAAGACTCAACAAAAGGCTCCTATACACTGTGCAATTTTAGCAAGCTTCTTAGTTTATTTATTGATAGGCAAAATTGATTTCATAAACCGTAAGTTTGAATGCAGACCGTCAAGCAAGATGACTGCGCATCATTACTCAAGATTAACTGCATTTTAAAGTCATGTATGTATGTTGATGTTGCCTTCAGAAGCTAGATAATTAAAGCTAAACCAGAATCAAACAGCACTTCTGGTGGCATTCATTCACAGGTGTAAAGCGGAGGTATAGAGGTAGGCGGTAAATGCGGAGAGCCATATGTTCATATGTGGATGTTCATTTGAAAAACTTAATTTGGATGCATCCCCTGAGTCCCCTGTTGAAACATTTTCAGTTGTTTTCTTTCTGATTGAAAAGTGGACTTAATTAGCCACAAATTGAAACTACAGTCAGACTGGACAGCATTTTTTTATCCATCCACGAACCTCTCTCACTGGATGACATAAGACCTCCTTTTTTTGTTTTGTAAACATTGACAAATAGATCTGGTCATAATTGATGAACATTTGCCTTAAGCAGAGCAGAAGCGGAATTTGTAAATGGCTTAAAATAGAATGATACTATTTATTGATCCATCAGTTAAGGTCATGGTCTATAGTAGATATACCAGATAACTGTGGGCAAACACAGATTGCACCAGGATTGTGAGAGAATTGAAGCTTAGTATCAGCAAATAGTTTGATTTTCGACTATTTGGACTAAATCTGCATACCCAGAGTAAAAAACAAACAAACAAACAAAAAAAACACGCAAAGTTCACACAAAAGGCTAAATCCACATTTGAATGAGGGAGATCTACTACTACTTTGTAGTCTCTGCGAAGTATAAAACATGGACCAAGATACTGGACTTTTGGGATAACTCTGTAACAGACTTCTTATACTTCTTCAGCCTTATTTGCACACCACAGTCAGTGTCCTCCTTGTTATCAGAGGCAGATGAGGGAAGGTACAGCTCTAGCTATCAGAATTCCAAACCTACTCATTAGTTTTCTGTCCTTTCCAATAACTCTGCCAAAGGATTGGAATCTGTGGTGTCTGCACAACTCTAATGGACTTGGTGATAACAAGTACCTTGGCGGCACAGTAGCTGATGCCTTTGTTTGGATGCCTGATAAAGACAGACCTGAGGCTGTTGTGCTTTGTATTTTTCATGAAGAGATTCTGTACATGCCTAACTATTAAGAGTATATGGAGTGGCTTTTAAATTTCATATTTGAAGGTGTACTGTATTTTTCCCATATCGTACATTCAATATAAAGCATGACAGGAAAACACACACACACACACACACACACACACACACACACACACACACACACACACACACACACACACACACACACACTTCTGTTAAGCATACCTCTGATACCACATGGAAATTAACTAAGTTTTGAAGAGGAATAATGGAGTTGCACTGAACTGTAATTTTGTCCAGTCATTATTTATTTGACCTCCCACAGATAACCGTAAAATGAGGTAGCATCTGATTAATAACTGAGGGACAAAGGGAATGCAAATGACAGATGGAGGATAGCTGAAGTATTTAGCCTCTGCAGGTTCTACTCTGCAGGCTGCCTGACTCGGGTAATGACTACTTCTGTCAGAGCAACTCTCCTGGCTTGTGGTCCTCATAGAATTGGTCCTCAGCTCAACTCCAAGACCACTTTGCGGTTGATTAAAGGGAAAAAACAAATTACTCAGATAAAAGTTTGTTCCACAAAATGAATCTAGACCATGAAAACCCAGAGGACAAAGAAGCTTTCAGAAACAGTGGATTCATGAAGTGCTGTTCCCGGTTGGCGACGCAAAAAAGAATGTATTATTTTGAGGGACTCGTTGGTTGATATTAATGCATGAGTTCTTTTATTTGGGAATGATACCTGTCACTTTTCAAATTCAGTCATTTTAGACAGTTTAGATAAAATACCAATACAATAATACTGTATGTTAGTAACAATGATTATTGCCTTTTATGCCCTGTGTCCCAAATTCTTCAAGTGAAAAAAGGGGGGCTTTGATTTTTAAAGAATGTTCTAATGTTGCTTAGAACATTCACATGACAAATGTGACTGAAGCTTGTTTTGTTGTCAAATTGACGGATGGGAAAAAAAAAAAATTGACGGATGAAGAAACATGGCAAATACCGAGTTCTGTCTGTACATTTCCCAATTTAATATGTCTCAAAGGGATAGAATAGAAAGTAAACACTTCAGGTCTACAACGGAAGTTCATTTAACTCAACGAGTGTGAGTCAAAAACATAACATAGGATTATGTCAGGTGCAATCACTTCCCCAACTGGATCCACTGAGGCCGTGTTTACATGAAAATGATTCCATGTGAAAATTGAAAATGTTGTTGCATTTTGGATGCCACTGAATAGGCCACTTTATGAAAATGGCTCCCAAGGTTGAACTTTTTGAAAACGCTTGAAACTTGTCTGAAACGCTGCTACTTCTCATGCACACCACCGCCGTAGTACATAAGTGTTCTCTATATGCGTGAGTAAATGTACAATAACAATGGCATCCTCCAGAGTATCATGACTCCCACTTCTTTACATCGAATGTTTCACTAAAATTAGTTGTCAGTAGGTGAATCTTGCTCATTTATGGTAAAAGTATGTGACCAGATTAGACAAAATCATAGTTTGATGATAGTGCTACTTTACCTGTAAATCTTCCCTCCAATCACTGATATCCCTAAAATGTTGCAAGCTGTGTTTTGCATTGCAACTTGAAGAATGCTTCAAGTTATATAATTTCATTATTGCAGAAGGATTGCAAATCCATTTGTCTTTGAGAGGTTCAATATGACCTCTAAAGAATTCCACATAAATACATTCTACACCCATTGCATAGTAACTACAGTGTTTAAATAATTTTCTCATTTTAATTTTGATAATTACATTTGATTTCTTAAGAAATATTATATATCATGTTGAGCGAATGAGTGTCAGTGAAAACATCACAAATCCTTTGGATTGGACACACTACTGCAATTATAGGCAAGATTGCTGAGTTGACACTCATCCAGAAGACAGCCATTGACACCATCCACAGAAAGGGTAACCACAGAAGATCATTTGCTGAAAGGGCTGCCGTTCACAGAGTGCTGGATCAAAGCACATTTATGTAAAGTTGACTGGAAGGACAAAGTGTGGGAGGAAAAGTTGATTTTCAGCCTTGAGAATATCATCAAGCAAAGTCTGTTCAAGTAGCTGAAGAAGTTGAAGAAAGTGGACTGAGGCAGGAGTCACTCAAAGGTCTTTCTCGAGCCAGCACACACACGTTTAAGAAATAGATGAGTTTTGAACCAGAGGCAATGCAGGAGAGTCCTGTGGGCCCGGGAGACAATGCATACTTCCTGAACTGTTACATCATAGGTGTTACATTTTCTTTACAAATGAAGGTCCATATTTCAGGAAGAATTAAAAAGAATGTTCAACTCAACCCTGCTTTAGATCTGTTGTGAACATTTTCTCTTCAGCATGAACTGGGGTGCCATGTTATCTGTTGGTCTTGGGATAAACATATTTTCAATGTTTGTAGTTGTAAAAGAGGCAGTCTGCCTCATCTTAGTTTAATTTTACATGGCGACTTCAGTCGCATCACATTCTGGGATTATTTGTCATGTGAAATACAGAAATACAGAAAAAAGATAGTGGGAAAAAGTAGAACCATAATAAGTTCTGATAGAGCTCCTAAATGTCACATCCAGTGTCCTGATGATATGACGGAGATTCATCATGTGAATTATCATCAACAATCATTAGGCGCCAATCCTTTCTGAATCTTAACCTGCGCAGATTGAAAATCCTTCAACTAAGACCTTGGGGCTTTTGTTTAATTGCCTCTCAACAAAGCTTTCACAGTAAAACACAGAAGTAGTGAATGAAACACCTCAAAAGATGGTTTATGTTATTTCAAGCACTTCCTTACTTACGGATGTGTGTTGGAGTTTCCAGGTGGCTGGAGGTGCAGTGGTTAAAGCAGCAATTCCTTTGTGTGAACCAGTTCATTAGCTAGAGCCTGTGTCCAGAGTTTAAGTGCCTCTCCACAACAAGACCAAATGTGGCACAAAAGCTACACATCGCTGCAAAATAAAGTAATTGCAGTATTATTACAGTAAGCATGCATGTGTAAATTGGCCAGTTGAGCAGTCATGATGCATCATGAGTAATGCCTTTTTTATTTCTTGAATGAAGCCATTGTTGACTCTGTTAGTTTGGCCTCTTTGCTGTCGAGTGTTTAGGAGGTATCTGTGGTGAAAAATGCATTACACATTATTTCTGATGAAATACAAACACACAAAATACAAATTTAGAAGCAAAGTTGTAAGAGACAAAGAACCACCACAGAGCTAAATGCAATATAACAGCCAGTAAAAGGCAATGTTTAAGACTTCTTTAGCAGTCTGAAAGCACTTCAGTTAATCACATTCATCCATTCAAGCACATAGTGACACACACCAGTGGCTACAGCTGCCGTGCAAGGTGCTTGGCATACTTTAGGAGCAACTGCAGTGTCTGTTTTGAACACAATACGACATATAGAAGAGGCGAGAAGGAGGATAAAGGTGCCAACATTGCAAATGGAAGATGATCGAGCAGATCAACTGGGCCACAGCAGCCTGATGTTCATAGGCTTGTTTCAGTTTTAGCTCTTATTATTTTGTTAAAACATCTTGATGTCTGCTGATGTAGGGTAATGATTTCCAAGGATGGGCAGTGACTCTCAATAAGGACGATTGTCCAGATGTTGATGTGTTGAAAAGCTGCTTTGCTGCTAATTAAAGAGGATAGTACAACCATAAGTCGTAGCAAAAAAATAAACCGTTAAAAGACCCTGAAACAGCTGCTGCATGCTGTTTTTTGTATTGTTTCTCACTTTCTATGATTGCTTGTAGGTAGATATATTTGCTGTCCAAATCTTAACATGCCCATCTTGGTATGAAGGCACTCACCTCAAACTAGAAACAGAAAAGGAAGAGCACTTCAGGAATTGGAGCCTAATCTGAGGGCAGCTCAGTGGAAACCTCTGAGGTGCGTTAGTAATCAGCACTCAAATGAAGTTACAGCAGATGTTGAACCATGAAGGGAAGCATGTAAAAGCTCCCCTCCAATGTGTATGATAGGTATTTCTTTGTAACCTCCAGAGTGGTAATTCGATTCCCACTTCTTCTGGATGTTATTACCTAACCACCTAATGTAATTTTCTCATCCTTACCTACACCTTGACACCTGCATCATCATTTGATTCAATGTAAAGCATCCAATTCAGTGCTGTGTCATTACATTATATCATGGGGTGGTGTAACTTTCTGTTTTAATTGATTTTTGAATGACAAAACATAAATTTGCATATCATCACCATGTATGGTAACTGTTGCCGTGGATACACTGCTGAACACAAGCACCTTTCAACGTAATGGGCAGGTATACACTCTGATACACTGCCACAGACAACAATTGTCACTTTATCTCTGTCCTGTCCTGCCTCTGGTCACCTGCATTATCAAAACACCAGGGTCTTTCCTCAGGTTGCTGCCTGTAGATATGGCCATTAGTTCTGCTCCCGTGCTTACGAGGGGAGAAATCCCAGGTCAGCGGAAGGCAGAGAGACAGAGGAGTGAATGACATCCTTTCCAATTACTTGTCACCTCTACAAAGGATAGCGGGGGGACTTGAGAAGACCACATGAGACAACCAATTACACGGAAAAAGATTCTGATCACTGCAGAGGTGTAGCACACCTCTGACTGCCCCACTAACCCCCCCTCTGTAGATTTCATGTCTTAGAGTGATACAGACTTAAGCACTCTGACATTTAAGATGGAAACACACTGATTGCACAGTGTCAAGAGGAGTGTTTGGGAAAAAAAACCCATCATATATGTGCATACATTAAATCTCATAAAGAAAACAATGACCATTTATGAAGGCATTCATCAAAATCCTTAGGAATTTAAAGCATTTATTTATTTGCCATCTATGAATTAAATTAGTTGTTGAGTTTGAAATTGACCAAACTTGCACATCTTTAAGTATTTCTAGGTTAAAAACGCAATGAGTACCTCACAAAAATCTATGCACACATTTGAGTTATAATAAAATAATATAATGTGTTTTTTTCAACAACAGAACCTAAATTTAACTCCCTCCATACATCCGGTGTGTGTTTGAAAGCTGACATACTTCCACTTCCACTAGACAAGAATAGATGTCGGTTTACAAATGTGGTTACTTGCCTCATGAAGGGTTGATCTAACTGTTCAAACAAGTCAGCATTGGATTTTGAATGAAAAAAAGGTATATGTGCATTTGTCCATGGGTATATTTTGGGTGAGACACCAAGATAAATTACAATAACCGTTACCACAAAAGTATGGGTGAAAAGGTGTGACAGAAAAGGCATTTGATTTAGATTCAGAGTGTTTGGGGGAAAAATAAGTTTACTTCTGCAGTGATCTGACACAAAAGTACACCAAGCACCCTCTGGCAAACTCTTGGCACATTAAAACTTTCACTTTTTACCTCATTTTACTTACCAACAAAATGTATCTGATAGTCTGTCAAGAAACGCAACAGGAGCAGTCAGGTGTGTTTTAAAGTTCCTCATTCAATATTATTCTTAAGCCACTTCCTTGAGCTCTGCCTTGCAGCCTTCAAAGTCTCTGCAAATGCCAGACATTTAATTTGAAAGCAAACTTTTTCCATAATCTACAGAAGCTCTGTGGAAATATCTGCAGAAATACAAAACAGTTTTCATCCAGATTCTGAGGAACAGAAAGCCACTCGCTCATAAAATGCAGTCGGCAGGTTAGCTGTAATGCAAAGGTACAAAAGCTTTATCATGAGGACTTGGAATCCCGGGAAAATGATGTGTGTAGTTTTTAAATTATTTATCCACCTGCCTTTGCTTGTTTGTTTTCTTGACTTAACAGAAAGGAGCCTGTGTTTTCAGCAGCACCCATTTGAAACTATGACAGCCCACTGCTGCAGGCAGGTTCGAGTAAAACAAGACAAATGTGACTGGTGCAGTGACCTGGATAAATGTCTGCGAAAGCAGAGGGGAAAATAAGAAATGTAAACTTGTCCTTTATTCACCTGCTCATGTGCATCCATATGCATAAATTGATGTTTTGGAACTTCCACTGTGCTCAGGTCTGTCTATTGAGGTTTAATGTGGATTGGGTGTTTTTTGTGTGGGGGGGTTCTCTTTGAAGTTTTTCATAAATTATATTCCAGAAATATATTGTAAATAAGTTGATTACAATATTTTTCTGGAATGAAAAACAATGGGGATCATCTTCAGTATGTGCCAGTGTTTGGTTATTCGAGAAAATGTTTTGAAAAAAGATGAATTAATATTCATGTAAAGTCAATGGTCTGTTGGGTTGAAGCAAACTCATTGTGTCAATTCTTCATCCTTCTCAGTATAATTCTTACTGAAATGATGTAAAAATAAAATGTTTATGTGGTACTTAATTGACAATAGACTATATTGCCAAAATTAAAACAATATTGAATTGAGGTACAACTATTGTTACTATTGTAAAAATATAACTTATTACAAGTTAAAGTACTGCTATCAAAATACATTTTAATGTTGTTTTTTTTCATTTTTCATCATCCTTTGATTACATGTCAATAGTAAATATTTATTGTGTTCAAGATTACAGTATGTAAAGAATGTGAAAATTACACTGGAGAGATAAAACATTTGGAATAATAAGTCAGATTGCCATGAATTACATTATGTTTACGTAATGCAGTAGATTATTGTAGCGCAAATTGTACTTATGTTTTGGTAAAATTTAATTATTAAGTGCCTCACCTGCTATCATGAAAAAAGAAAAAAGAAAGACAAATGTACATAAAATAAATATTAATATTTTCCACTGATTTGTGTTAACGATGCATTTTCAGTATGACTAAACATTTTTGACATTTTATTAAGTAGAAATCGCAGAGATTGAGTATTTGGCGATCAAATCCCGGGTGAGGCACTGGAGAGCTGTGCCTCATGTCTGACTGTAATCCAATACAAACTGGGTCACATGACTTCAGTTCAGAGGAGTCAATGCCTCACGCGCCATGAACCTCACCGCACGTCACTGGCTGATGTGCGTCGCTAGTGTTGTCTCACAAAACATTTGGCACTACTACCAGCTCTAGGTTTAACTGTTAGTCACTGTGTGTGTATGTTACAATTAAAGTTGAGAAGTAATTTCAATATTTTGCATGTCCTCTATTAAAGGTGGTCATCATATTTAAATTTAATCAGCACTGAGGCAGAAACCAGACTAATTAACAAAGGCTATAGTGGTTCCTACCTTATTAAAACAACCCAGGCTATATAGTCTTGTTAACTTGTGTGTTGAGTTTGTCGCACACAAAAACACTTAAATAGACATAAACACTTTACTGTACTTGGAGGGAATTTAAACATTTTAATACGATGTAATACATTTTGTACATGATGTACAATGTTTATTAAAACTATTACATTCACGAACGCTTGAGGAAAATCCAGAGTCGATATTTATTGCATAGTGGTGTCATGGTCACAGGAGTCGGATCCTTGGTTTGACTTCCTCTGTGGAGTTTGCATGTTCTTTCTGGGCATGGATATTCCCCTTGTGCTGTTTTTTCTTTGTCTCTCCTACAGATATGTTAGGTCACTCGTTCACACAATACAGTTGCATTGCATATGTAATATTAGATAAAATATTGAGTGCTTCTAATGCTTTCTTGTACTATATTAAGGAAATGGTTCAATCATATTTATGATTACGAATCGACATGGCCAGGGCACCTTTGAAGTGACGCCAGTGCGCTAAAATGAAGTTAACACATGTTTCAGCTTGTTTGACAGCTGGTCTGAATGGCAAACATAATGCAATTCAATTAAGAAAAACAAAAGTTTAAATACAAGCGCACCGATTTTAAAATGTATCAAGATAATGACACTACTTACAATGCAACAGATGGACATAGTTGTGTTATCAAGAAAAAAAGAATTGAGCAAACAACCAGAAGTCACATTTTGGCAATGTGTAAATATATGGTAATTAGCACTATTTGTATATGTGCCATGCTGCTTCCATGCATATAATAAAAAAACACACACACGAAAAAAAAACAAACAACTGAATCACATACAAAGTAAAAGTGCATTTTTCAGTGTGCACACACTGGTCTATAGGTGGTGAATCAGTCCTGGTATCATTGAACAAACACGTAAACAGATCATTAAAGAATCACAGTCTTCCCGAGTTCCTGATGAAGCCCTTTCTTATTTTGTGCACCGTGGCCCATGATTGTCACAGAGGATTCATCCCTCTGTTCGCGATGTAAACAACTCCAACAGAGGCTGCACGCTTGCACGTCTTGGATGTCTTTCACTCTGATATAGTTGTCAAACTGTATCTAGTGACATTTTGTGAGATATAGCTTGCTGAGGTGCTGCTCCTGGAGGTGCAGTCATGATGTCTGAATCAAGTGAAAATGTTCCGCTGTGGCTGAACAAGTGTTTTTGTTTTGGGGTTTTTTTCCCATTGGATTTTACTCATAGGATACTACAAGTCAAAATGATGTTTTCTATCTTGATTTTTTTGGCCAATACTTTTTTATCTTTTGTAAAATGTTATGAGTACCGTTGTTTGTTTAAGGCACACATTGCCATGGTGTGAAGTTGAGATCTCATTAGTATGCACAAACCAAGACATGTTGCAGACAGTTCTCTTCCATGAATTGCACAGCATGACAAATGTGTAATTTTCAAGACAAATTTAGTATCATAGTTGTTGCGGATGTCACAAACCCACCTCAAACTCAATTTAGTTTTCATGAATAAGGGCGTGTGAGAAACCGACCAGGAGTATGTCAGTCTGATCTTCAACCAGCAGCTCCTGCACTTCCTTCACGAGCTCCATTTTTCCTGATGCCTGATGACAAAACGATTGCTGGCCTCGTACTTATACGATCAAGAATTCTCAAATGTCTTGCAAATCTGCCACTCAGCATTTGTGCAGCTGATGCAAGAGAGTTTCAACCGGGAAAAACTGTTGATTTCAGCTGATCAGTGTGAACTTTGATGCAAATTTTCAGACACATTGTACAACATTCCTGCAACATGTACAAAAAACGAATTCAGTGCCATTCCAAGTGAGCGCCATCACTGATTTCTTTATTTCCTCCAAAGTAGCCATAAATTGTCACAGCTGTGACTATTTAAGTTGTATATTGTTTAAACATGTATTAGATCTGTTGCTTGCGACTGAAAATGCAATGTAATAATAGTTTCCAACCTCTGGACATTACAAATCCAATTTGTATTGAAGGAAGAATCTGTCTCACTGGGTTCACATGTTAAGATGATTCATTTTGGCTGAAGAGAGCTTTGCATTACAGTGTTTATTTGAGTAGATTCTGATCGCCAGAATGGGGATTACTCAGTAGGCACAACATGTGTTCATGTTGTCTGGTTTATACTGCTGGCCATTCAGCCAGTGATTAACCATTCAAGTAGGTCTGGCATTGAGGCAGTGGGCCTGAATACTAAATTATCCCAAAGGCCTTTTGGGGCCATATGTATAGTATTTCAGCCCCAAGGTACATACTTCATTAGTGCGGCATATTGAAGCTGCATTTGATGCTTTGCCTGAGGATAATGCGAGCCACATTAAGCACCCCATTGTCACTCCAAAACATAAATACACTAATGCATTTGCTTATTGAGCATTTATGGTAATATATGATTTATATTCAAGCAGTAGGCTCAAACTTCTTATAGTCGTTGTCTCATTTTTTTTAAATTATCCTGCTAAGTTAATTTTTTTAGCTGGTGGCAATTAGTGTTTCTGTCAATAAGACTGCCCTGGAGATGTTTTATTTTTATTTTTTCCTCCACCTGATCTTCTATGCTCACATTTCATACTTTAACGTGTAACCTGCTATGTACACACTCGGCTCAAATGAGCTGATTCAGACCTTTTTGAGCAGCATTGGCTGCCTGATGATAATCTGAGGATGAATTCCTCTATATGTGAGTGTTGTAATTGAGGATGCACCTCGCTGCTCATAAATTACAGCTGACGGAAGCGTGGCATGAGGGGATGGCTGTGCGTAATTAGACTCAGTGGCATAGGTATCATTTAATTAAAAAGTGTTGCGACAAAGCATGCATGTAACCAAACAGCTGAGTGAAACTCAGGGGGAGAAGTTGAAAGTAAATGGCAGGTAAACAGGTTAATGAGAAAACGCACACAAACAGAAAAAATGTATCAGGTGGGAAGATGGGGACTCACCGCACTCAGTTACTGACTACATGTCATATTCAAGTCAGCAATAGTATTAATATGAAACTGTTATACAGTATTTCCAGGTTTCATATAATTATGTCCAAAGCTGTTGTTTTGAGTATCTATATTTGTGAGTATTTTTTCAACCTTTACTTCCTATACATTTGGACACAAAGTATCTTGACTTTTTACCTAATTTCACGGATGATGACACCACTACTCCCTTTTCTTTAAATTCTGCCATATAACAAAATATAATAATGGTCCACTATGTTTTGTTCTTTATTGAACAATTATTTGATTTTTAATTGAAAACTATGACACAAGTCCTATTGTGATCCGTGTCAACTATCCACTGTAGTTTTACAAATAAGCCCCCAAAACAACCCCAAGATGCCTCAGAAGAGGCATTGTGTATCATGAGGGACAGAATGTTATTTTATTATATTTTATAATTTCAGGATTTTTGCTTTCTTACTTCATGTAAGGAGCTGACTTTATATTTTTGCATTTTTTTTCCGATGTATTTGTATACAACTTTCTATCTACACTGGGAAAGGTTTCACATTACCAGCTCCACAAAAGGAGGCATGAAAC
Source organism: Blennius ocellaris (assembly GCF_963422515.1). Taxonomy (NCBI): domain Eukaryota; kingdom Metazoa; phylum Chordata; class Actinopteri; order Blenniiformes; family Blenniidae; genus Blennius; species Blennius ocellaris. The sequence goes on along the minus strand of NC_137655.1, from coordinate 10,926,113 downwards.
CAGAAAATATAGAGCATCCAGACAGCCTGGACGTTTTTTACCGACTAGACTCACTGATGCTGTTGCGAAATGTAATTAAAGCGATGAGAGAGGGTAAAGATTTACTAGCAGTGAGCGTAGTGTTGTCCTGATGGAGTGCTGCTCACCGCAGTTTAGAAGACAGTTTACCATCAATTTGTTTGCTTCTCTTCTTTGCTTCCATCTGTCTGCTTTGGGGCTACGGTGGAGATTGCTTTCATTGTGTTGCTTGCTATTTTCTCGGTTTTACTATCATTTGTCCAACTTAAGTGTTCAAACCAACACGGCTGAAAAGGAGAATATGTGTTCAGTCACGCTACATTGGTTGAGTTTAATTCCTGTCTCTCGCCACTTTGTAGTAGAGTCCTATCAACCCCTTGCCCTTTGTTCATCTTAAGTTTTGTGGACGCAAATCGAATAGTAAATATAGGAGGAGCTGTGCGTACGGCGCAGCTCTCGGAGGTGTAAGCAAGGCGACTAAGTGCGACAGGAATGAAGGAGCTGTGGGCGAGCGGTTTCTCCTGAGGGGCTGACAGATGCTGATGCTGACAGATCGAGAGAATGATTATTCAGAGCTTAGGAGATGAACTAGTGCTTGTGTTAGCGGGCTCCCCTGGCAGCAGAATCACTCCAAATCAGACCTCCATAAATCACGCTCTCATATCCTGGCACAGTTTGAAAATGGCACTGTTGAGCAAAGCTAGTCGTGCTGATGAAAGAGTGTTTATCATGAAGGAGGGCCACCAGTGACCACAAGGACTGTGTGCTCAGTCGAGGGAACAAGAAGGACATGAGCTGCGTTGACATTGAAGGTCTTTAAACTCAGTTGTAGCTGACTGCTCGTATCATAATTTTGTGCCAGGCTTTTAATGTCTATTTTCACAGTGCAACCCATTTATAACTTTTTGGAGTTCTCTGAGTTTTCGCTTGGCAGCAAAGGTCTCAACAGTAATTTCTGAAGGGCCCGAGCCAAGATAGTCACTTCAGATTGGAATTTGACTGACATTCTTAGTCTGATAACGTTTGGCAATATCACTGGTTCTTAAAAGTCTATCCTCACAGGTTGATGGTTCATGGTCAAAGTGGTTCATGTAGCTCCAAGGATGTAAATAAATACTTTGTTGAAGTAATTTAAACCAGAGTCCCAACATTCGATTAGACCTCGGGCTGAATGTAGCCATCCCTCTCTCTTCTCCGCTCGCGTATTTCAAGTTATGCTTTCAGGGAGCTGGATTTGATCCAACACAAAGACACACACAGTCACACCTGCAGAAAGCTAATGTGTCTTTGTACTGTGGAAAGGAATTGCGCCCCCCATAAAAGTCCCACGCACACACGGAGATGATGCAAACTCCACACAAAAAACAAAATCACACATAATAGCAGAGTCAAATCAGTGGTCTTGGTGTGAAGTGAGAGAAGAGTGCTGACCATTGCAGTAGAAGTCATATCATATCATATCTCATGAATATTAATTGTAAATTTATAGGATATGCTTCATCGTGAATTTGTGGTCAAAGACTCATTAGTCCATACAACTTATAAAACATGCTCTGTCATCAATGTAGCCTTTCATGTTAGAGCAGTGCTGGTGATGTACATGAATTTCTATGTCCTCTGTTTAATAATTAAGTTATTTTTATCCTTCATTATCAAGCAATTTGTTTAGGAGAACTGATATCACACTTTATTATATTTTTGAGCATTGTTTTTGCCTTTCAAATCATACAACATGACCATGTTAAAATATACATATATATATATATATATATATATATGATCATAACTGCAGTCCTGTGTAATACACTGCACTGTGTGAATCCACCATGGAATCTGTCAAAGAAAACCCTCCAACCCTGCACCAATATTCAGTTCTCTCCAGTCAATTTTAAGGTTGCTTTAAAATACTCCATAGAATGTGACTTAGAACAGCTACAGCTCCAGCTGTATGTGAAAATAAAGACAAAACGATGGTAAAACCAGACTAACATTGTCTCGGTGTTGATTTTGTTAATCCACATGAAAATTGCTGATATTTATATGCAAATACATTTGGAGCCGTCTGTTTATTTAAATGCAAAGAACTGCAATTTGTTACATGTACCGTGTCATTCCAGTCGAATAAATAAGTCTGTTAATCTCATTTGCAGAAAAAAAAATTCTAAATTAAAACAATAAAATATGGTGATTGAGAATCTCCAGCATTTCAGTTTAGTTATTTACATTTAAAGACACATAGAACTATCACAATCATGTAATTATATCGATTACACTGCAGGTGCTATTAACATTGCGAAACCAAGCAGGGCAAAGGAATGCAATGATTTGCTTCATTGAACAGTGGAAAAATTCAGTAATTTAAAATAATCCCATGACCACCACTCCCCTCTCTTGTAGCAATGGGGGAAATCATCAGATTCTCTGCAGCCCCGTCAAGTCGCTCACTGGCCAAGGAACAATAGTGTCACAAAATGGCTTGAAACTGTCATCATTCGAAAGCAATTTTGGGAGCAGTAGAATCTCATCATTACATCAATTTAATTCCAATTAGTAGAAATGAATCAAATTATCTTCTTCATAGCGTGTGGCAATATAAGTGGATGAGAACTGAATGTGACTGACATAGATAACTGCGTATTATCAGACAACTGATCTCATTTTGACTTATCTGCTCCTTTTGATGATGAGCACAAAAGGTCAGAAAAACTAAATTAAGGGAGTTTTAGGAAATCTTCAGCAGTAAATTTAACATTTAAAAAAATGGAAATTGAATGACTTTTCTAGTTGCGCTGATTTACCCATTCTGCATGTTTCTGAATAACAACGAAAGGCCATCGTAATCAAGGAACTACATGCTGAGTGTGATAATCGCTCATGAGAAAAATATGTTATTCATCACATGCTTCAAGCATGATCTCCTCAAAAAAGTAAAGTTTATTCATTACAACTACGGATGCACCGATCCAGGTTTTTTCACTTCCGATCCCGATACCCGAATTTGAATATCTGCCAATACCGATATTATTCCAATACCAGAGGTCTATTTGCTTTAATAATATTATTATCATTATTGTTGATTTTATATGAGGCTGTAATAAACTCCTCTCTACAGTAAAGTATGAAATGTATGAATGTAGGCATGTATTCTCCCAAAAGACAACTCGAGGTTAGTATAAAGTCAGAAAAGGAAGCAGTACAAACATTCTTGTTCAATTTGGACAATGTGGGGTCTGCGTGACGTTATCATCTCAGAAGAAACACGTTCTATCTTTAAAACCTCAGAATCACTTTATTATTTCCTGGAGAAATTCTTTATCAACGCAGCACCGACTGCAATTTTTCCAGCTTTAACGCAACACAAATGATTGGGGCTATTTTCAGGGCGTTTAGCGTGGAGTAGGACACAGCTTCACGGAGGTGTGAATCGCCTGCTACCGCCGAAGAGTGTGCTGCGGTCAGCACCGCTCTCCTCGGCAAGCTGGCATGTTAAAACGTTGGCGGCAGAGCGTTCGGCTCACTGTGCAATGGCTTCACAAACATTCAAACGTCCAAGCAGCGACATGTTGTCATGAAAAGTCGCTACTTCCCAAGCATGCTAAACAGGCTCCGCTCACTGCCTGCAAACTGTGGAATGGATTTCCTGACTCATTACTCTGCGTCTTTTAGAGACCTGCCTCCGTTCATGAAATCCATTCCACATTTTGCAGCGAACAGAGCACAACAACCGGAACAAAAACACACATAGACTCATTTCAGCAGAATCACAGATGAAGGTTCATGGATCTGAAATTTCCGATCCGTGCCAATTCATATCGAACCAGATACCGATACTGGATCAGATCGGCCCCATCCCTAGTGCAAGCTGAGTCACTTCTATAGTTATTTTAAATAAGAATAAATAAGGTTGCCCAGCGAAGCTGATAATGTGCACGTTTCTGCATTATGGTTGTATTGCCTCTCCAGACATATTAGCGAAGCTGTATGGGTCAGGATGAGAAGACTGATTCATCAGCTGAAGGCGAGTCAGCTCGAGAGCAGTCAAAAAGGCTACAATAATAGTATGTGCTTTATTAGTTTGTTTCCCATAACATAGTGATTTAAAATGCATTGTTCCTAACACTGCTTTTTACACCACATGTAGATATCTTTTCATCTTTAATGTACAATGTAAATGGATCATAATTAGTAGCATCTGTGATAATGTAGAACAAGTTGTGAAGCGAATGCGGGCTTTGACAAGGATTATCATGTCAGTCTGTCATTGTTCACCTCTGTCACTCGCCTGTTTCTTAAAGTCTCTCTGCTCCCAGTCCTGTGAGATGTCGAGAGAATAACTGCCACAACTTGTGAGATATGAAATTTAATTAACCGCCCGCCTGTCAGTTGATCTTTTTCGAACTGAGATGTTGTTGAGCGTGTTTTTAGGTGTTTCTCCTTGAGTGTTCGCTTTTCACATTGATAAAGAACAACCTTCCCTGACCTTCCATTTATTCTCCTTTACTCGTCAGCTTTCTTTGAAAATTGTTTATGGTTGTGGTTTGAAATTATTCAGCCATTGCTGGTTATTCAAAACACACATTAAAATAACAAAAATCTAGTTAGAGTAGAAAGGATTATTGATGTTTGGTGAGTTAACCTTATGTTTAATGGCCATCAATGCTCTTAAATCAATAGCCTTTGAAAGCTATTTAAACGTCTTGTTAATGGTGTTTCACTGTAGGCATTTTACACTGCAAATGTGTTGGTTTTGTTCTTATGTTTTTTTGTGAGATTTCGTGACATTTTTAAATTTTGTATCATATGAATGGATTTTTTTGAATGCCCTGTTTGAAATTATGAACCTAAATGACTCTCTTGGTGTGACCGAGAAGCTCACCTTGTATTTTTTCATATTGATGTCTGCCAGTGGTTTGATTACTCTGTGTTCTTTTGTTCCTCTCCTTCTCAGTTCATGAATAAAGCAATCATGGAGGTTAAGTGAATGGCCTTGAATTGTGGTTGATTGCAAGTTTCCAGATAGCTACAATTTAAATGGTCTTTTTTTTTTTTTTTCCCAGCAGCTTCACTTTTTAATGGGACTGCCCTGTCTGTGTGTCTTCTCTTTGTTTCAGGCCAGTGGGGTCAGTGTGTTGGGGAGGACTGTGGCTCTGGTGGGGTTCAGACAAGGACAATATGGTGCATGCACATGGAGGGCTGGACTACCCATCACTCCCACTGCCAGCACATGGACAAGCCAGAAAGCCAGAGGCAGTGCTTTAAGGTCTGCGGCTGGCATCAGGACCTCTTTGAGTGGGAGGTGTCTGACTGGGGGGGCTGCGTGCTGGTCCCTTTCTTTTCCAATGAGCTCAAGCTGAGGATGACGGATTGCATCACAGCACAACATGGCATCCAGAGGCGCAAAGTCCACTGTGTGCGCACTTCAAATCGAACCTCAGTCACTTCGAGGATATGCGAGTTCTTTTCCCAGAGACCACCTGTGGAGCAGGCTTGCCTCATCCCCTGCCCTCAGGACTGTGTGGTTTCAGACTTCACCTCTTGGTCAAGCTGCAGCAAAACCTGCGGCTCTGGCCTGCAACATCGGACTCGACATGTTCTGTCAACACCGATGTACGGAGGGGCGCACTGTCCCAACCTTACAGAAACCAGGACTTGTTTGAGCCATGCAAGATGCTCTGCTGAGGAGGACGAGTACCAGTACAACCTTAAAGTAGGCGCCTGGAGTGAGTGCCGACTGCCCCACCACAAGGATGCCCTGTTAAGTGGAAGGACCACGGTGGACTTCAGCACAAGTTCCAATGAGAACAACACTGTCACGCTGCACACATTGGCCGCTCATCACCAGACCCATCACATCCACCACCAACACCACCACGCTCATGCCCACAAGTACCCAATGTCATGGGAACTGGAGGTGGGATACCAGACAAGACATGTTCGCTGCACACGAAGTGATGGCAAAAATGCAATGCTGAGGTGAGATATTCACAAATTACACAACACGCTGCATATTTGTAAACATACAGTCTGCTCACAGTCGTATCAAACACCTTCTGAAACGGCACATACAAATCAATTGTATACTTCTATCATATACATGCTTCATATTAGTTAGTCTCACCTGTGCTCACCTTGTTCACACTGCTCCAAAACTTCCACAAAAATTACAAAATTATTGCTGATAGAATTAATAGCAAAATTTGAGTACCGGTAGTTGTTAACTACGTTTGAATCAGTTATCAACTGAAATAAGTCCAAATGAATGTATTACCCAGTTAATCACAAGGTAGGATATACAGTACAAGGTGCATGCATGTTGTTGGAAATTAAAGAAAAAAAAATTGTCTTTTTGTTGAATTACCACAATTCACATAAGTGAACGTTTTCAAACCCTTCATGAAAGCAGCTGGTCTCTTTCGATGACAAACATAAAAATATGGAAAACTTGTTAAACTTTTTGCCCTTGGCTATTATTCCCCCGTACCCTTCTAATCACTTCTTCCAGATGATTTGCATTAATTTCTACTAGTTTCAAATGCCAGTGTTATATATTTTTGCTATTTTCGTCACAAGTTGTTTGAGAGTTCTTTCTCGTTTTGCTCATATGTTCATTTTACAGCTCTGCTTTTGCCCAGTTGTGTTCTCTTTGGATGGCTTTCTTTTTTGGGACACCTCCCAAAGAGGTCAAATCTTTGCAACCTCCCTTTGCAGATAACTCTTGTTCTGCAACAAATTTTTTGGGGAGTTCTTGGAAATATTTTTTTTTTTTTTTTTACTTTTTGCAATACATATTCTGCTGTTGAGTTGCTGGTGCAGGCAGGCACTCCTGGACAATTTGGCTGTGGTTTGAAATCCTCCATTGATGTCACAGACTTTCCTGAAGGTGGAATGATTGGTTTCAGATTGCATGGAGATGTTTTTAAATTCCTTGCTGACTCACACTCATAAACAAGCCCTTTTTACTGCACAACTTAGAAAGCATGAGCCTCATGTTCCCATATTGACAACACATACTTTTGCAGCAGAGATGCCAGAGTCTAAATGTCAGAGGTAAAAATAAAGCAATACGCACCTGTCAGGATTGCATCAGAGGCATCTTATCTGAATCCTATGAGTCTAATTTCATGTCTTTAATGTCAGAGTTTTCCTCCCTTTTTCACTTAATGGATATTACTTTCTGTTGTCACCTATTTGAGTAATATCATCTTCCAATGGGCACTGTTTGAAAGGGGAATATATGTTTGAAAATAGCAGCAAGAGGTGGACGTGCTGGTTTTTCATATGACTGTGTCCAGGAAGCAGAAGTCCAAGGGAAAATGGGACAATTTTTGAGGTCTGGGACAAGTCTGAGATTATGAGGAAGTCCAAATAGAAGTGGGCTTAGAGCTGGTTTGTTGCCTGGTGAAAAGATCCAGACAGATAACTGGATAAAATGACACCCTGATGGACACGTTGATGGACATTTATGAGAATGGTTGTTGTTCAGTATGTATGTATGTATGTATGTATTATTTGCATCCCAAAGTCACCAGCCTTGGCGTCACCATAGACAGTGATTTTAGATTTGATAAACAGATCAATGGCGTTTTAAAATCGGGCTTTTATCATCTTCGACTTTTATCTAAGGTTAAGCCGTTTTTATCTTTTAATCTTTTTGAGCAAGTCGTGCACGCTTTTATTTCTTCTCGTCTGGACTACTGCAACGCACTTTATTCGGGCGTTAGCCACAAAGCACTTTCCCGCTTGCAGTTAGTCCAGAACGCTGCGGCACGACTTTTAACAGGGACCAAAAAAGGAGAACATATTACCCTTGCATCTTTGCACTGGCTCCCTGTTAATTTTAGAATTGACCTTAAAATTTTGTTGTTTGTTTTTAAAGCTTTGAATGGACTGGCCCCTCAGTACATTACAGAGCTCATCAAAATTTATCAACCCCCGCGCGCTCTGAGGTCTGAGGGCCAGTTCCAGCTCGTGGGTCCAAAGACGAAGTGTAAAACCAGAGGGGACAGAGCGTTCTCCGTTGTCGGCCCTAAGCTGTGGAACGCTCTGCCCCTCCACGTCCGAACAGCCCCCACTTTGGACTGTTTTAAATCACGTCTTTAAACCCACTTTTATTCTCAGGCTTTTAACACCGCGTGAGTCGTGTGGTCCCCTGTGTCCTTTATTTATTTTATTGTTCTTATTTATTTTTATTGCCTTTTAAGCGTTTTTATATTTCTATTTATTTATTTATTTTTAATTGTTGTATTCTTATTTGTAGTTTTTTAATGTGTTTGTAGTTTTTAATCTATTTTTATTTTAGGGTTTTTTAGTGTTGGACTGTTTAGTTTAGTTTTTGTTTTTATGTGCAGTCACATGTGCAGCACTTTGGGAACACGTTGTTGTTAAAATGTGCTATATAAATAAAGGTGGATTGGATTGGATGTGGAATGCTTCTGATGGAGTATATTCACCATCCAAGCTTGTGTTTTTCTGAAACGGGAGAAGGATCAATCGTCATCCTTGCCACACGATGCTGGCTCGGGAATTTTCCAGTCAGGGAGGTGTATTCAGGAGGATAAAATGCCTTTTGCTGATGGGGGTTGTTTATTCAATTATTACTACATTATGTGGAAGCTGCTGTTTCGCTGGCATATGGGCGAGGAGGTGAGGCATTATTGTGTTAAATGTCAAGTGCTGCACCCCTCCAGTTCCTGCTGTTTGAGCTAACCCTGGTATTTGGATTTGATTACAATGGATTTTCCAACACATGCTTATGTGCATACACGTTCACAAACACACAAATACCAATATATGCGGCACAAAACTAAAACCCTTCTCAAGTTTTCTCTTCAAGGATAGTGGGAAAAAAATTGCATTGGATGTATATTATATCGACTAAATGCTCCCTTCCCATCTTCATGGTGTAAATTAACACCATTAGTTTGCTGTTGAAATGATTTTTTCACCACCATTCATGGAAGCCATGGTACCTGTCATTGATATTCTTGTTAATCTACAAATTTTCATTGTTTTGTATTTCCTGTACACTAATTGTTTTCACTCAGAACAATGAGTCAATGATCAAACCAGCTTTCATATGATGAGATTGTTCATCCGATGTCGTTTTAGACAAAGGGGCCTGAAATTAGGTGTCTTGTAATGCACGTGATACTTGCAAGTGATCATCCTTGATGGTTCACTGACTTTATGTCTCAAGTGTGAAGGACCGTTTACTGTATTCAACCTGATTAGCATAGTTTTTAAGGGGGATTGGAGCTTGTGAATATGGGTTTCCCATGTGAATTGTGCCTCATTCTGCCATTTCTTACAGCCTAATTACAAAGTAAAATCTGAAAATGAGCATTGTGCTCAGATCCTAATAACCTAACTAATTACCTTCCCCAAATTAAACAATGGTAGCTGTAATTATATGACTAATGCACTTGTTTTGTATTTTAAAGTGAACGTTTCAGCTTCTATGTGAAAGGTTGACTTCATGGCCCGACAATGTTATTATCTGGATGTACAGCAGCCTCCATTGTTGTCAGGCCGGAGTAGAAAGAGGTGAAAGGAAGTCAAAACACAAAATACATTAGCAGAAAATGTAGGACTAAACTTATTATGTCTTTGATTTTACTTTGCAATGTATCTGTCTTTCACTATCAAATAAAACTATGTTTAAACGGACAGCGCTGACATGATACATGTCATGATACATGATAATTGCATGACGATAAACATGCCAATGGCTACGATCATGATTTCCTCTCGCTGATATTGTAGAATGTGTGATTTGTCATATCAGTAATCTATCGTTCTCAATCTGCAGTCTCTGTACCAAGGACAGCCCTCCACTGACTTTCCAGGCATGTGCAATGCCAAAAGACTGCCGGACATCTGACTGGTCATCGTGGAGTCCCTGCTCCAAGACGTGCCAGTCCACCGACCTGTCGCCTGGCTACCGCCTCCGGTCCCGAGTCATGACGCAGATCCCGATGAGCGGGGGCAAAAGATGTCCTGGCCTTGAAGAAAAGGAAGCTTGCAACATCATCGGAGATTTACTTCCAAGCTGCCCCAGGTATATCCAAACAGTCCTAACTGAGAGTATTAGCATGTATTTTCACCATCATGATACACAAACACGAAGTCTCTATTCAAGTGGAGTCTCCTGATGCAAATGTTTATACAATAAATGACACGTATATTATGAACTCTGTTTTAATGACAGATAGATGCAGGAAAGATTTTACCATGCTGCTGACTCGTTTCTGAATTAGAACCAGCACTATTCATTTATTCATCTGTGCTCATTATACGCGTCTACTGTAATAGCAGTGTGACGCTCTGAAGAAAGCTGCAGATTCAACCGAAACATGTCGGCAGCAATGTAAAACCTTTCCTGCATCTACCGGTCATTACAGAAGAGTTTATAATATACGTGTTTAGAACAACAAAATGAAAACAATTCAACTAAATAAATGTCAAGCTTGAGAAGCAAATAATGATTTTTAATTTTGCTTCTCTGAGTCTTTTCACCTGAATAATTAGAGAGAGAGCCTTGAGGCAGCACATTTCACCACTGAATTACTTTGTGCATACTTTTGGCATTGCTTCAATTATCTTGTGACAGCTACAATAACCTCATGTACTGTTGGGATTTCTAGGCCCACTAGACACGACATGGATAGGCAGGATTGTTTGACAATACCTCATTGTTTCAAAGGAGTTTGAGTTCAGATAGGCTTTAACTAATACAACATGCACCAAACAAAGTAGTCAGTAGAGAATTATTTTCCCCGCTGGTATATTGTATTTTATTTGCTGAATCTACACGCAGTGCCTGAGAGCAGAGGATTTACATGATTAGGGAAAAGTCATTACTGAAATTAAGCATTTGATAGATTACTACAGGCTGTTGTTCTGGTAAAACTCCTCAAATATTATTGCTTTCTGCATCAGTGCATGTTTCACAGTTGAAACCAAACATTTGTTTGGAAGTTTTGAAATGAAAGTAATCATGGCTTCCCCCTTCTGACATAGTGTGGGAGACATGCTCTGGCTAATTCCTCTTTTGTGTTTTATGATTTGTTTTCTTGAAAACAACTGGCCTTGCTTTATGGAAACTGATACTAAATGTGATACTAAACATCTTTCATTCAGAATATATAATTATGTATATGTTACCAAACATCATTGTTTGACTGATGAACATTTGAGGTATAGACACATAAATTAAGAAATATGTTATAGTACCTTTAATGATGAAATAGTTTCAGCAATAGAATATAACCATGTATTCTGTGCTTGATTTGAATTGATGGATTTCACCTTGTTTTGTTTTTTGTTAATCACAATTACATCTGTAATGTTAACTTACATTTGACTTCATATTTCTCACAATTTCATCATAATATGTTGTGCTTGGATCCATTTTGAACATAAATCAAGAAACAAATTATTACAGGACAATGATTTCCATCCCATGTCAGGTTTGTTTGGCGGTCCACTCACTGGGGTGAATGTCGCATCCTCCCCTTGCTGAGCCAGCAGGACCGACGGCAGGCTAACATCAGTATTCTGTGTGGACGTGGAATCCAGACCAGAAAGACCTACTGTGTTCAAGTCCCTGATGATTCAGCACCACATCACAGGAAGGAGGGTAAGAAAAGAAAGAAGAAAAAAAAACTAACCTTGGAGTTTGCCGGAAGCACACGCCGACTCCAGAGATGCATCATGAATACATTTCCAGTCGTCTCAGTGGTGAGATTTAAATTATGGAGCTACATTCATGCAGCAGAACATTATATTGCTAAAGATAATGGAAGGGAATCATCAGCCTATAACGTTGGTGGTTGCTTTTGGAATGGCATCTGCATTTAAATAACTGTGACGTGTTAGCTGGTTGGTTGCAAGGTGCTTCATTGAGTCACAATGTGTTACAGGGAAGATTTTCAAAATCATATTTGCATAATTTTGCATGTGAAATACTTAATTTCTTCCAGAAAAGCAAAACCCTTTATTTTAAGACCTACAGAAGTCGTTACCCATCGACGAAAGCGTATGAAGATGTCCTATCATGATTAACGTTACGGTCTAGTTGGTTCAATACTCTGAAATCACTTCACCATTGAAAACAGTGCAGTTAGTAGTGTCTAAATCATTCAGTGTCAGTGTTTATTCATTCATGATTTATTGATTGCTTTAATTTCATTATTGCTTTAATTGTTGTATTAGTGCATTCACAATGGAATTAAGTGCTTTCAATTTTTGATTTACATGAACTCATAAACATTGTAGAATAGTGTTTACAATGTTGAATATCATCTCGGTTCATGTTTCTCACAGCAATGTTGTCAAAAAAAAACCCAAAAAACCACTTCAAATTGAAACCTTGATGGACCTGCTTTCTGCCATGTTTTCGCTCATATTGCGTTCTGCACCTGTGGAATGCATGATGTCTGTAAACCTAGCAGCTTTAAACATGGATGAGCTTTTTCATTCTAAAGTGCTGTAATTTCATGTGAATTTATTCATTTATACACCCCAAAAACAAAAAACATCCATCTTTTGTCCCACCTTCACCAACAGTTCGTCACAGTTCATCACGAAGATACATTCACACTCATTCCTACGAGCAATTTGGAGACATCTTTAAATCATAGTTACAATTTGAAACAAACATAAAAAACTTCTCTGTTCTTTCTCTGCTGCTATCAAATTGAAAATAATCTAGATTTGTTCAAATCAAACATAAAACCGACATCCCCATCCCACAAGGATTCATAGAGCACAAAAGTGTTTTTCATGGTGCACCACAGTGCAATACAAATGTACCTAGCAAAAAATCTTTAGACATGCTATTAGCCCGGGAGGGAAAAAAGGTTCACACCTAAAAAAATAATCAAGCAAGACGCTGGAGCCCAATGAACACAGCTTCTTCACCCCTATCAGTGCCTGGGAGCCGGTGAGTGAAAAGGAGGCCGTGAGTGGCTGAAAAGTACCATTAACCATGAAGAATGGACCGCCACTGTGACTCCTAGAGTCAAAATCAAACTGAAATGGCTGCTTGATAGGGGATGATTATACTGTATATTACACGGAAGTCTAATTGGTCAAGACTGTGTGCTTTAAATTACTCTCACTGGTTGTGCCAGTGCCTTGCCAACTGCCATCAACGAGCACAAAAGAGTAACTGAGAGGCATTTGAAAAACACAATACTCAATTATTTGATTCATTTCTTGAAAGTTACAAACATCTCTGTTCTCTCCATTTATCCTCCGTACTTCACTACTTTTGAAGAGAAATGATAGCCATAGGAATAGGTGCTTACTGAAATAAGTGGTTATTGTTAATCCACTTCTGGCTGTTTGAGCTCGTCATTAACAGCTTGTCAGTGTCAGAAATTCAACCAAAAAAATAACTGTGAAAATTACTTTCAAAACTCTACAAGAAAGATTCAGTTATAATTCCTAAACTGACTTTTCACTGTGCAACTGCATCATAAGGGAATTCTTAAACGTATCAATTAACGCTCCCACAAACATTGATGTGCAAATATTTAAATACAGTAGTAAGTATATCATGTTTAGTAAAATAAATTGTTATTTGTTGAGGCAATAGTCAGTATAACTGAAAGAGCATATTTTCATTACAGTTATTCGATATCCATAGTTTTATATTCTTACATTTCAGTAAGAGACAACACAATTTGTGATGCAAATTGAACCTATTTATTTGTTTAGTTCATTAGTTATTTGTTTATTTTGTTTGTGTGTACAAAAAAAAGGGTGTTTTTTAATCCTACCTCTTTACATCTTTATCATTGCTAATCACTCAAAAGATATTAATATATATTTATTTATTTTCATAATTTACATCAATGTTGTTGTATCCTACACCCACTGACCTAAAACAAGCTCATGTCACTTACTCCACCTGCAGTTGGGACAATATTACTATTTTCAGGCCCAATAATTTGTGATTATTTAATTATCTTATTAACTTTAATGTGAGAAATGTGACCAGCAAATTATCTCTAATGTGGGAGTTAACACAGTAAAGTAAGCTACAATACCAGAAATACTTATTTTTGTGTGTCTCTGTATAATTTAAACTGAATGACAAAACAAACAAAATGGTTTTAATGACATTCAAAAAGAGAATTGGCATAGATGTGCAGGGCAGTGTTTTTAATATTGAACCCTTTCAGCAATAATAAAAGTGGATATATTTGTTTTTTGTAGCACTGGGTAATACTTAACTTAACTATTCCTCAAACTGTGAATTATGACAGTGTTGTTCGTCAATATGCAGACAAACAAGCGATCATAAAAATGTTAGACAGGTGGCAAATGTTCAGAAAGTAATTTAAAAAGGAGGAATAAACTCAGAGAAGAAGAAAGGTAATACACTCATTCGGAAAACAAGAAAGGTGCCCATTTTGTGATTGTGGTGAAAAGATTGTGATAATAAATAGCCTTGGTAAGGAGCTTATATTACTCCAATCTGACTGTTGATTTTTTTTCTTCTTTTTCAATGAGCTATTTTGAAATCACATGTGTCGAAAAAAATATAGGTTGAGGTAACCGTTAGAGGTTGGTTCGCTATGATCTGAAAGAGCGACATTTATAGCATGGAGAGTTGAACTGTATAAAACGTACATTGCCAGTCCTCCATTATAATACAATCCGTGTCAGTTAAAGTGAATAACATGGATGTTCTCGCTTCAGTGGCACCTGTCAAGAAGTTGTATTATGCAGTGAATAAGCACTTAGGTCTTGAAGTGTGTTGGTGTCATGGGAAGTTGGAAAAAAATCAGAGTGAGTTTGTCAACGATTCGTTTGTGATGACGAGAGGACTTGTGACTGACAAAACAGCACATTTTCTTATGTATTTGTAGTCAGCAGTGACAACCAAAAGGGGTCCTATTAAGTGAAATAAAAAAAAATAAAAAACCTATCAGGTGAAAAGGAATAGGGTTGGTGTCCAAATGCAACTGCATGAAGAGTGAAGACTGGGTTTTCTGATCCAGTTGCCTAAAGGAGCAGCTGCAACTGCTGAAAACCTTTACAGTGACTTTGATAGAAAGGCATCTTAACACACAATATCACACAATAAAAGAGCGAGTCAGTCCAGTGTCAAAAACCCCTACAATGGAAATGTGAATGTCTCAACTGAACTATGGAGCAATGGAAGTCTGTGCAGCAATTCTGCGGCATCACGATCCACTATAGTGGAAAAGAGTCAAGTTGAAGCAGTGAGACAATGACAATGTTGCTCTGTTGGGAAACCTTGCATCCTCACATTTATACTCGGGACAATCCCACTTAAACATTGTTTGCAGACCACGTGCGCCCCTTGCATGCCGGTGGCCTGAATAGCGTGAATGAAAACCTGTTGTTTTCTCACTACCATTCCATTGCTGCATCAAATGTGCAAGTGATGAAATTGACAAGCATAAATGTGATAGATGTTTCCCATCTTTGCATGTTAAAAAGGCCTTTCCCTGCTCCTCACCATGAAATGTATACAACAATAATGATTGAAAAATAATCAATTATTTAATATGTGCTGATTGATTTAAATTTAGTTTCTGATGTTGTGTCCCTCTGCGCACCCTTGAATCTAATCAGCTCTGCTGATTAGGAAGACTTTATTATTGCAGAACATGTTTACTTGCAGGTCTTAACAAGGCATCAAGAAGGGCACTGGCTGTTATATTTTTATTGTTCTGCCCTTGGCATCTTGCCCATGTTGAACCTGATGCAAAGACAATAAACAAACAAAATAAACTCACATCTTGATCCAGATTTTACAGCGTGACACTTTAATATTATCCTTGTCTTTGTTTTTCAGCTGCAGCACATCATACAATTTGCATGTTTGATTTGCCACAAATTAGATGTCGGATGCCCTTTTTCATGCAGTTTGAACTTTTTTTTTAGGGTTGAAGGCATTTCTCCCAGTAAACTTGTGATCATAAGCTCTATACTATACACCAAGGGCATCACTCTTCATGTTTGTAAAACTCCTCCTCTGCCTCTTTGGGACTGATTGAACAAACATACACAATACAATATGTCCGTGGCATTGTTATTATAAAACAGCATTGGTGTGTGTTTGTGAACTCACAAAAAGTTAAACAAAAAAAAAAAAACCCATTAAGCAAAATTTGTTTGAGTCAAATAAATCACAAGCAAAAAAAAAGGAGGCGCACATGCATACTAAGTATTTCATTTATCTTTTTAATTAAGCGCAGTGGGTAGTTTTTAATGGCTGTCAACTATAAGATTCTCATTTGCAAATCACAGTGTTTCCTGCCTCATAAACATAACCATTTCTGAAATAATAAGTGGAGTTTTATCTCTATCCATATTTTCTTACATGAGTCCTGGGTGGCTTCAGTTTTGTAGCAGAGGTGTTTTGACAGTTGCTCTGGGAACTTCTCATAATTCATCAGATGTATTCCGTGAAATGTTAGAGGATCAGAAGTGGACTTGGACAGTGGATATGTAAGGTGTGTACAGAATATCAATGAAGGGAGCTCTTTGAACCGATGAGTGTAAAGGACAGAGATCAATACTCAAAATGCAGTGTTTACCAAAACGTGAAAGCCGCCGCTTCAGCTGATAAAAACAGATGCAACTACAATGCATATAATATGGACAGCCACTCGGTAAAGTGAAATACAATTCTTACTGCTGTGTGCCTCTGCTTATCACAACACTGCGACATATGCACACACACACACACACACACACACACACACACACACACACACACACACACACACACACACACACACACACACACACACACACACACACACACACACACACACACACACACACACACACACACACACACACACACACACAAAACTATTCAGGGCACAAAGCAGAAAAATCTGTGCTGCACTTCATCAATGTGTTTAAGCAAGCATCTAATTTTACAAAGCAGATCAAACACCATATAAATCACTTTTGGTCACCGGACAAACTGCACGGTGGACATTTAGTGAATTTCTCTATGGACTCTCATTTAAATGGAAATTTGCCTCTCAATGATGTGCGGAGGTGCATCAAAATGGAATATTAGATTGAATCAATCTCCGCAATGTGGACGGGCAAAAAGTACCCTCTCATTCTGCGTGAGATACTAATGTCAGAGCCCATTACAGGTGGCTGAGCTGTCTGTGATCTTCTGAGGATGCCAGCCATGCTTAGCAGAATTGGCTATACCGTGTCTTAACTTAATATCTCCCTGTTGAGCCCTCCATTTGATCTTATCCTGAGCCTGACAAGATGACGATTTTTCTTCAGGTGTTTACTTGTTATGCTCCAAAATAAGCTTCACTGAAGCCTGTTATCTTTTAAGCTTGTAAAATAGGGTGACAGTAATAATACCATTACTATACTAGTACTCCTACTGATACCAAAAATACTTTAAGTGATCGGCATTCATGGAACTCCAAAATCCACCTTATGAATTGAATGCTTGATCAAAGCACAAATCGCAGAGGAATATTTGAAAAAAATCAAATGCAGATTCGTACAACTCTTTACAGACAGGTTCAATATTGATACAGCATTGTGTCACTGTGGAGCCATTTGTCTTTGTACTTCTCCAATCTTCAGCAGGTACTACATTTCAGATGTTTTCCAGTCAAAAAACCTTTGACTTGGCAGGAAATATGCACGCAAACATGCGTGCACACACTACCTGTTTGTGTCTTGACTTTAGCTGGGTTTATCCCTTACTGTGTTTCTTCTGTTTGTCCAGTGTCCAGGCCTGTGAATGCCAGGCTGTGTGATGGTGAAGAGCCGCCCTCGGCCGTGCAGCACTGCTCTGTTCCCTGCCAGCACCAATGCTTGCTCTCCCAGTGGTCACCCTGGGGTGCCTGCCTTCACGACAACTGCAAGGAGCCACAGGGGAAGAAAGGTATGATAGAGTTAATTGGACATAAAAGTGAACAAGCTTTGGCTCGTGGAGGATTTCCAAGTGAATTTTCATCTGGAAATGAGCGTATTCAACAGCTGCAGTAAAAAGTACCACGTGATGAATAGGTTGCTGTTGTGAACTGCCAGAAGTACACTGGGAGGACCATGAGGTTTATCTGATGAATTGTGTTCTAATGTAAGCCTTTACCCTCATTCACATGCAAAGACCACTGTGCATTTTATGCATATGTAAAATGTTCCAGTGTGAATGCACACTATCTTAAGTAGATGGTTTCACATGCATTACTGTGTGCATTAATATAACCAGTTATAGGGATCGAATGAGGCTTGTCAGCCGAAGAGGTTGCACTATTATCTGCTATCATCTCATCACTCATTTTCAAAAGCAGCTGTATGTGGACCCTAGATAATTGCAAGGTTAAGAACATTTCTTTTGTATTTGTCAATGTCTTTTGACACAATGGCTATTCAAATTTTTTACATTTTGAAATGTTCTTTTTCAGTTTCACATTTTTAAAGTATGTTTTAAAATTCTCATAACTCGAGAAACTGTTTATATAGTGTATGCATAGTGCCTACTCACTTGTGAAGACATAGAGCACAATCTTAGTATTGTATCTATAAAAGATTAAAAAAAACACATTGTCTTCACTCAAGAGCAGGTTTTGTTAGTCAGTTTGCTGCATCATGACAGTGATGTGGCACCGATGTACCTTTTATGCACTTATTTCGAGACCAGCACACCCATGGGTGTTCATTTGGGTGCAAATACATTTGGCATGTTATGCAAAGACAATTGTGTTGCTCCGAGCACCTCGCTTAAATAGGTAAAACCCTTTATCGTTGCTATTCCTCTGTTTTATTGTTTCTTGAGTCAATTTAGTTCTGTTTTTATAATGGTGACAACTTGAACACACATCCAGCTGTTGTTGGTGAATCACCAAGAAGAAGTATAAACAGCTCCAATAATCATTTGATTAAAAAATACACAACTGTAAACCAGATTGTTGTTTTTTGTTTTTTTACACACAGCAAAGTCTGTAAATACTACAAACAATCAGAATCAGTTTGAGACTATGTGGAATATATATACGGCCTTCAGGGGACAGGTGATGCAAAGTAAATGGTCTCCAGGGCATTTCTGGTCTCACAGGTACAATGAGAAATAGCGCACTGGTCGCCTGGCAACCGTAAGGATTTTGAGGAATTGAAAACGAAGCCAGAGGCAATCACGGTGCTTTTCCTTTTGGTGACGCTGTTTCATGAGCAGCTTGAGTTACTTTACTCAGCTCAACTAAAATTACACACATTCTGGTGTGTTTATTTGTTTTGTTTGTAATTTAATTGGGCTGAAGGCGAATACTGACTTTTGAACATTTCCTTCTCGCCAGTGAATCGCTCATTTCAGGTGTTTTGCCAATGAATAAATACTGAGGAGGACTGAGAAAATTTGAAATATCGCGTAGATCAAGCTAGTTGTCAAGTTGAAGGTATAAATCTTGAGATATGTGAATAAGCACCCTTTTTGTATCCTGCATTGTCTTGGAACACATTTGTAGGCTGCCGTTCAAAGATCTGTGGAATTGGTTCAGACTATTGTCATTGGTCTTCATACGCAACCTTTGAGGGATGCATCATCTGATTAATAATCATGTTTATGTGTCAGTGTCATCTAAGATGACACAAACAAAATCTTGATCAATGGTCATAAATCAATAATTTGAACCCCATGTTTGTTAAATATTTTAACATTTTCTTTTAATGGAAGAAAAGGGAATTCTCCAAATATTAACAGCTACTAAAATGTACTTCCAAATTGCTGTGCTGACTCTCACTTTATGTTTAATATGAAGCACAATAGAGAATATCAGCACAGCTGATGCTGTGTTGAAAGCTTCTGACACACAGCAGTAGGTAAATTATAAGTAATATATAAACAGCCAAGGCCAACGCATAAATAAAATGTTAATAATAATTCCGTAGTTAATTCAGATCCCTTCATAGTCTTTCTTTTTTTATCAGTTAACAAATTGAAATCTAATGTTTCTCAAAATAAGCTGAGGCTTGGAAAACCAGGATCATTTCCCCTTTGTGGTTTAAATGCTCCTACATACTCACATCTCACCTAAGAGAAGACACAAAAAAAAGAAACACATTGTTAGACTTAACAAAATAGGAACAAACCATAGATATGCATAATAAATATGAATATACATATATAAATAAAAAGGGAAACGTGTGTTAGAAAATGTGTGTGATTCCTATTGTGGACATTTTTAGATGACCACATTGAAAAGATTTTTCTTTCCCGAAAGCCAAATCCTGTGAGGGTCTAAACGTGTTCATGAATACAAGTTGCCAGTAAATATGTTACTGATATGCAAACTTACCAAATTACGTCATTTGATCAATATGAAAAATACTGCAGCAGTATTTATTTGAGCACATTTAATGGTACTCAATTCCCATCTCCATCCATCCATCCATCCATCGACAAATGATGGATGAAAGCATCAAAAGGAAAGATACCATCAAACTTCCACATTTGCGCACTTGCACTCGATAGATTAGTGTAGCTGAAACCTTCAGTAAGTGAAATACATTAAAATTGTTACTTAAATTGCGAGATTGGAATATTGTCACACTTCTTGGGACTGTAATTGTCATAGCTGCTGCTTAGAAAAAAGGTATATCAAACTAGGTAACAAGCAAAGTGGTTCAAATGTTTTATGTTCACCATGTGTTTTATCCGACATGCCTCTGTGTTCCAGCCATGTTCCTGAGCAGGGTGTTGTTTGACAGATGGACATGAAAGAGGGATGGCCACAGATAATTTAAAAACAAAACACTGATAGCTACCTAACAAACTGATGTGATTTACCATTCAAATAAATATTTGCACAGATGGGCCAGCGGTGAGACCAGGAGCGCTCAGTCAAAAACAATTAACTGCGTTGAGTTACAATCAGCTGCTCACAGCAGTTGTTGCCTTCAAGCGGAGGGCTCCCAGTATGGTCAGCTGGGGAGTTTGCGCTTACCTGAAAGCTGTTACCCATGCAGAGGTTTTGAATTGAGAGCTGCGCCTACTGTAAATCTTATATTGCTTTGGCATTGCTGAAACTTAAATGTGAATTGAGGTATTGTGCCTGACAGAGGCTAAGCGAGAAAATGTCAGCGTAAGAGAGCAATGTTGTCAAAGCAGGGGAGTGAGACAGTGTATGGTTGAATCTTAAATTGTTTGTTGATAAGCGGGCGGAGGAGAAATGCACTGTGGAAGAAGGAAATACATGCATAAAGCACAGCAGATGGAAGACCGAAAGGGAGCACTTCAGAGAAGTTCAGCTCCCTGCTCCCAGGAGGGTGAAAGGAATATCAGCAGATAAGATCCTTCCTGTTGGTGTGTGTGTGTGTGTGTGTGTGTGTGTGTGTGTGTGTGTGTGTGTGTGTGTGTGTGTGTGTGTGTGTGTGTGTGTGTGTGTGTGTGTGTGTGTGTGTGTGTGTGCGTACGTGTGCATGTGCATGTGCATGTGCATGTGCATGTTCAGGAGGAGGTGTCTGCAGCTCTGCAACACACCCTTGCTGCTTCGATGTTCTTCTCTCTCCGCACAGGTGAAAGCATGTCATATCTGACTGCTGTAGAGAGGCCAGGCATCGTGCGCAGAGTGGAGTGTGTGTTTCAGTCTGTCAGTGCACTGGCATTGCTGGAGCCGCGAGTGTGTTAGCGCAGCGCTAAAAGGGCAGCGTGACCTCATCCCCGCCGTGAGTAAATGTGCATGAAAGCGCCCCGGGGAGCGACTGAAGTGTGGATTGTTCAGGTCAGTGCCCACACTCTCAGCACTGGATCTCCACGGGATGAGCCGGCGACTCACACAGACAGTGTCATTAATACATCTCAAGGAGTGGAAAACATAGCATCTGCTGTTTTGCACAGGTCTCTCTGGTGGCACTATGTCTTTTGATGGCATTCATAAAGACACGGAGCGCACAGCAGAGGTTTCAGAGCATGAAACCAATACAAAGTCGTTCTCACCGCACTGGCTTGCCAGCAATGCAATGAACAGTTATTGAGTAGCAGGGTATTGTTATGATCCAAGTCGTTTGCCTGTAGCCCTTGAGCTGCAGAGAATTTCTCTCTGCTATTGAGCGTGCACTTAGCCTTTATGTTTCACAACATCAGAATAAACTGTGATCCGTCTCTAACTGAAGGGCCCGCGGGATCCCAGTTTTCAGGTAGATGCAACCAGCCAAGGCTGTTATGTAGGCCCCGCTTCGCTCTATGAAAAATTACAAATTTAAATTGCCTGGCAGTGGCTTTATGTGCTTCTCACGTCTTCACATTTTCCACGTTATCTCGGCCTATCACATTTTGCAGATATATAGGGAAATGAATAGAACATGGGTGGTTACTGGATAGCTTTTTAGTAATGCCTCGACTTGAGGTCTCAGGGCTTGGAGGGAGGTGTATTTCTGATCAGCTGTGTGCTGAAAATCACTGGTTGGTCCTTGTTTCCCTGAAATAAACCTGGTATGACCAAGAAACCTTTCAATTATTAATATCCATGGGGGCATGCCCGGCTAAATTGTTTTTTGTGGTTTAGATGTGAGCAGCAGTAAGTGCTTTGGGCAATACTGCAATCGATCCACAGTCTCTGCTCTTCAAGAGCTCAGTCGGGCAGCATCGCTAGGATCGAGCCTCTGTACTGCCGCCTCACACCGATAGATGGTTGGGGGATGTAATTTGCCGAGTGGGCATCCAGGGGTTTGACAGTCCCACCTGTGGAGGGAAAAAATTGTGGGACCTTTCCGGCAAGTGTCACAGCTGTGATAAAATGAATATAGCTCAAAAAGAAAATCTGCTCCCGTTCGAGTGTCATAGACATTTACTGAGGGCAGTGCCAGAGCTTGAAATAGCATTTTATCCTACAACTTTATATATACAGGTGCATTTTTCTGTGTTGTTGGGGAATTGAAAGAGCTCAGCAGTCAATTTATACTATAGATTAGACCATAAGGTGTCCAGCCAGCGAAGACCTTTTTATGAAGAAATAGATATTTTATGAACAATCCAGCTTTGAGCCAATCAATATTTTGGAGCTGAGAATATGAATCAAAATGTGGAGCAATTAGGTAATTACTGGTGATTAAGTAACTGGTTTATTGATAATTACTATGTCACAATGTTTCTGATGTTCTTAGACAATCTGCTAATGAGTGTGTAAATCATCTTCTAAGTGTTTTATTGTTACAGCCATGTTATGGCAGCAGGGAAGAGTGAAAGGACATACCCGATTTGAGAAATTACACTCATGATCAAATGCACTTCTATGATCTATGAGGGAAACTGAGCAGAAAATACATTCCTGAGCGACGGCGTGAGGTAATATAGTCATCCAGTGTTGTAAGATGCCATTCAGTGGGAGATTACTCCTCACACATTGACCAATTTGTGTTCATTTGTATTTACTAATGGGTCTCAGTGATGTTTTTTGATTGTAAAATGTAATACAAGAGGTAATCTAAAATAATTCTGTTCATCTTAGAAAGTGTTATTTTTGAAACATACAGAAAGAGAAAAATAATGCTCACTTCTGATCAGGTAATTTCATCTTTATAACTGCTGTAACAAATTATTTTTGGCAAAGAAAACAACACAACTGTATGTTACTTTTGAAACAGTTTCACTTAAAAATGTCTGAAATTTAGATCTCATAGAGTGCCCTCATCTCAAATTCAATGACCCGAGCGTTTATGTACTACAAAGTTAGTCACATTTGTTTTTTAATTGCTAACAGTTTTTTTTTTAAACCACAGCATTAAGATGTTTGTAACCCTTCCAACACTGTCTGGATGGTAGGTAGTTAAGTTATATGATATAGTGAAGGTCTTGAGGGACAAAAATCATCTTTGTTTAAAATTGATATGAGACTGTCTGTGCAATATGTTGTTTTTTTTTGTTGTTGTTTTTTTTAAAGGTCACACAGTTATGTTACCAATTCCTCCAAACAAAAGGGAACCTGTTAATTGGTAATAATTCTTTGGCTTATTGTCTCTATCAGTTAGGTTTTCTTAACTGACACAGCTGTATTGTTGTGGCATTACAGTGAAACATTACAGTGAATCAATTAAGTTGTCAACACTGTCTTGGTCAGTCTGATGATTCATTCGCTCATTAAGTTCATGTTAAGTTACATCAGTTAATGGGAAGAAGATGCTCTCCAATCTGGCGGTCAGTGAATCTTAAAACTATGTGGACTAACAGACAGCTTTTTTCATGATATGGTTTATTCAATCTTGCTAAAGTTCAATGGGGACTATATATGAATATATTATATGTACAGTTGGAAAAATTTCATGCTGCTTTGAGGATAACTGAGTTACTGTTAGGATAGTGAGGATCTCTCTCTTTTTTGAAATTACATTAGAACCATTCTTGACCAGGGAAAACGGTAGAGGATCATAAAATGATGTTTTAATTTACTAAAACAAAGTGAATATCTAAACATTTAAGGTTTTGTGGGGTAACATTTCCAATTATTGTTTTTAGAGAATTGGCTTGCACAGAATTGGATGCGTAGCAATATTTCATTTCTCATTCTGCAAAAGTGAAATATTTGCTTTTGATGATGTAAAGAGCTGCATTCTCTGGTGGTTATTTTCAGTAAACATGACATTTTAGACCAGTATTGTTCACTTATGTGTGGATTTAGGTGTCTACCTGTTGCAGCACATCTGATTGAAATGAAGGGGTCATAATTAGCTTTATGCTGCTGGATGACTTCCTGTCATTTAAATAAACTTTTAACAGATGATTCAGTGACTGTGTGTCCTGGACATTCACAGTTTCCCGACTGACCACTGAGATTTTCCTAGTTGGTTGTCCCCCGGTGAACAAATAGCAACGTTTTGAGCTAGTTGACACAGTTGACAGTGGAGGAATGTTTTATTTTTTCATTATTGCATATGACAGTTGGGTTTTTTTGGGGCTCCAAACATTTCACTGAATATTTCACTGAACCCCCTTTAAAATTAAGCACAAAGCAAGTCTCCAAATGTTCAATCATGATCCTTAGATGCTAGTAAAACTTTCAAGTAGATGATCAAAATATTCAGTAATGAGTGTCACAGATATTAATACTGAACTACAGTGCCAAGCAACTGAGATCATTTTGAGTGGCAGCCACAGAGGGTCTCCAGTATTTTGCTTCTTTTCATTTCAGGATATGCCAGTGAGGAGTCAATATAACTCCGGCAGAGGAGCCCAGTTTAGAAACAGAAACGGCAGCAGTGGCAACAAGAAAGTGAGACTCAGTAATTGGACAGGCAGGTGTCAGTGAAAAAAACAAAAAACTACACAGCTACTTCAACTTGACCCTACTCAGTCACATTTTTGTAACACCCTTTCTCCTTTGCTATGACACTTCAATCATTACTTCATACACTTCCCCTGGGAATAGAGCAGGGTGGGATCCATTGTAATATGATGAAGTGAGTTTGGATTTGATGCAACATTGCTTTACATTTGGATCTTTTCTTCAAGACTATTTACGGCAATGAACCATGTACAGCATCTTAAACCTACCAGTTTAATGATTTCCTTACCAAAGTGAGCATGAAATAATAAAAAAACATCTCAGTGATTCAAAGGGATTGAGCGGCATGCGTATGATAATCAGCCTTAGCATTAAGATCACTGAAAGGTGAATTATGTAACATTTTACCTGTGTCTTTTGTACAGGTGGGATGTATTAGGCAGTAAATATACATTTATTTTCTTAAAACTGTTGCACTACAAACATTGACATAACAGTTTGAGCAGGTTTGACAAGATTATCTGTGATCTGCATCTCCAAACTTCAGCTCTTGTAGGGTGTTCCCAGTGTGCAATGTCATTATGTGTGAAAAGGATGGTTCAAGAAAGCAATCGCAGGTACTGGTATCAGGGTCATGGAAAGCCTAAGTTTCCACCTCACAACCTATAGCACTCATGGGATCTGGTGGGGACATCTTGGTTGCTACTGCTTAATACCACAACACACCTCCAAAGATGAAGTCTCTGATCAGACTGGGCAGGTAGACATAGTGTTGTGGCTGATCAGGATATGTTGCCAAGAGTCATTTCTGTAAGGTTAGGGTTACCTTGCAGCTTTGCTAATTTAAAATATCAAATACCTTTATGTGAAAATCATATTCATGGATTCTGTGTTTTACTGCGTTTTTAAGTTTATGTAGCACATCACACTGTGCAGAGCTCCTTGTTCTGGAA
This sequence comes from Blennius ocellaris, assembly GCF_963422515.1. Lineage (NCBI taxonomy): Eukaryota > Metazoa > Chordata > Actinopteri > Blenniiformes > Blenniidae > Blennius > Blennius ocellaris. The sequence continues at coordinate 10,899,892 of NC_137655.1, read as the reverse complement.
TTAAGCCTAATAATTTTGACTTTGTACTTGCTCCCCATTACACGATATCTCACTTTAGCTAGATTCTAAAAAAAAAAGTATTGAGGAAAAATGTTAATTAAATAAAACACTTTAACTCCTGATGAATGTTGAGCGTGATTTCATCATTATGCTGAAAGAGAATTATGACACAGCTATACACTTAATTTGTGGAGAAAAGATTTTGTTCTTGGCACTGGCAAACATGAGCAGAACAAACAGGTGCTTTACGCCTGTTTTCATTCCTTATTTCAGTTCCTACCTTTACATTGAAATGATACCTAAAATATAAGAACCATGTAATCTTTGGATAAGAGATGGTGATATAAAACGACATGCATTAAAGTATATAGCCATGACTACTTCGTAAATCATATTTGCAGGCAAGATTGTTTGTATTGTTTTGAAGTATAGACGGCCCTGAGAGGGTACCGCAATATGCGTTTTGCTTCATGCAGAAATGTCGGTGTGTTTTCTCTGACAACCTTTTCTGTTCCAACAGGCTTCAGACAAAGGAGAAGAGACGTGATATGGCAGAGCGATAGTACTCTGGGGACTTGCTCTCATCTGACGGAGTTCATCCCCTGTGAGGATCCTTCCTGCTACCTCTGGCAGGTCCAACAAGAAGGAGGATGCCTTCCCAATGAAGGTTCATGTGGTCCTGGATCTGCAGTCCACAATATTACCTGTGTGAGCGCTGAAGGTAAGATCACAGATTTCCTTCATTAACACAAAGAGTATATTGACAATTGGGGAAGATGCTTACTTGTTTTAGTATAAATTTCTCTTGTATTGCCATGTATTATGTAAAATGTTAAACAGGGCATGATGTATTATTTTTTTTTTTTTAATAAGTGAGCGTGTCTATGCTCTCCACACTATTTAATCAGCTGCTTATTAATGTGACATATGAAGGAACGGGGGGAAATTGACCTGGACCACTCTGACGGCATGAAATAGGATCAGACCGCAATATCAACAGGATATAAATATAATTATTGTCACTATTACATTTCACATTTTGTTGAAAAAGAGAGTGTGTTGGTTGGCATTTCAAGAGGTTCTTGTTGGCGAAATGAGATTTTGTTCGAAAGAGTCAAGCTACTTTTTCCCTTGTGATTTCCACCTTTAGCCTCTGCAGAGCTCACCGGCACCTGGCTGGAGTTTCATACATCCCTTTAGCTTCTGATCTCATGGTTGGCAAAATAACAAATAAACATAACTCCCGCTTCATGAAATTGTTTCTTCAGCAGTTTTAGATAATCATACTCGGTGGCAGTAAAGTCGGTGCTTTCCAACCCTGGTCCCGGGAGAGCCACTGCACTGTATGCTTCCAGAAGCGCCACTGCTCCCTTCACTGGTTCAAGTCAAAGGGTTATCATCAACCTCTGGAAATCTGACAACAATTTATGGCTTTAATTTAAGAGTCTTGAGGCACAACACATCTGAAAAATACACAGGGCATTGGCTCAGCATCAGGAGTAGGAAACACATTTATATCACAGTTGTGATTATATTATTATAGACTTATGTCTGTCATAATCTTGGATGCATAGGCATGACAAAAAAGATAAATCCTCACATGCAGGAAAGTTAAATGTGACTGACTATTTGAGGAAACTAATAATAATTTAAGACTGAGTATAGATCAGGCCTCTGTTGGGAAGCACTTGGAAGCTTTGGGTTGCTGCAGGAACAGGAACAATCTGGGGGTAAGAGGGAAAGTTTTTCCTAGTCTGATTTGTTTTTGTTTGTTTTTTTCCCTTTTTTGGGAAGAACACAGATTTTTTTTAAAACGGGAACTCATTTTATAATTAAAATTGAAACTGTAAGTATCAGTTTCATTTAAAGATTGCGAAAAGGACTTTCCAGATGTTTTGAATAAAAACCATTTAAACTAGCATCAGAGCAACAGACTATTAAACCTTCTGTAAAACGATCATCTCTTCATCCACTCATCTCTTCACACATCACGAACTCTTCATCTGAGAAAAACTGAAATGATGTGTGTGTGTTTTTAGTGGAATCGGTAACATAAGTGATTGCATGCGTGAAGCACTGAGCAGCAAAACAAACGAAATGGTAACCAAACCAGCTGTCTCAGAAGCGAAAAGAAACCAACTTGCTCAAGTTTTCTGAAAAGGTGCACCAGTACAGTCAGGTTGTTGTCAGTCATGCTAGCGAGCCTCAGTGATTGTTTAATGAGGCTGTGCTCCATCCACCTTCATTCCAGAAAATATACACGGTAATACTACTTTTTGCTAAATATATTTTTCAACCACACTTTGTGCAGCAACCAAATTCATCACCGTAAAGCCAACTCAGCTGTAGTCTGGAAATCAGTGGTGTTTTCCGTTGCACTACAGGACATGAACTGCCAGGTATAATGTGATCCGTTGTGCTCAGCCATATCATCATGTTGGGCGATGGGAACATCAGTGTTAACGAAGCATGCATTATTCATCAGGGACCATCATCAGGTTTATAGGCACAGAAAACACTGGCCTGATTAAAAATCAGAATCACAGCTTCCTACTAGGCATTAATTGCTCATCTCCATAGATTATAAACCTAATTGCACCCTTTTTTGTCTCTGTTTTATTATTCTGTCACAATGGATCATGTGTATGTTTATCAGGAAGGCAGTGGTGGGTCCAAATGTATTAGCCAACAGTAGAGTCTAATGAGTTTTGACAGGACAGCGAGGACTGGGTGCTTTGTTGGGTTAGAGGAAATAGGCTTATGAAATTATATGTGGTGTATTTACTGTTACTGAAAGTTGACAAGTTGGTCACTGTTGCTGCCTTAATTGGCTTATCAGGCTTTACCGTGAAAGCATGTTGGGATATTTTCACTCACAGCCATAGCCGAGGCACAGCCAAGTTGTTAAGTGACGCAAATGTCAAGCTTTAACAGGAGTTCTCATTTTCTTCCCATCACTGTATGGGCCATTTACTGTACATTAATATAACTTATGATTAACAAGTTCACAGCTAATGAAATTAGGAAAATCAAACTGTATAACTTTTTAACACGAAGAAAAACCAAGCATGATGCCACTTGTAGAGCAACTGTCTTCAAGCCTGTGGATATTTATGGTCTTTACAGGTAGAGAAGGATCTTTAAACAACTATTAACCTATAAAATTGGAGAAAAGTAAAATGTTGTCTTGCATGTACTAATTGGCAATAATGCAATAACTGCCAATGGCATATCTATTTTGGTCATTCCAAATGTAATAAAGCTAATCATGTAATAACTTAAACATGATATAAAAAATATATATTTTTACAACTGTGATTGGGAGAGTAGATGAGTGTTTCCTCAATGAATGCATTTGGCAACGATTCAATTCATTAAAAACATTTAAAACAAATAGCTTTTATTTTCAGGAAATGCAGCCTTATTTATGTATTATTACATTATTGCCTGCAGTTGTCCAGTTTAAAAACATGTTGTGTAATGCTACTTCAATATTGTAATAACAGGATTGGAAAAATGCCATTATGGTAATGGCTCAAATATGTTATTACACCAATGGCAAGTATGTTAGTTATTATATTGAAAATGACCAAAACATTATTGGCAGGTACTAAGTTATTGGTCATTATTACATTATTTGTTGTTACAATCCATTCATGTTCTGTTCTGCCCTGTCCAGTGTGAGGTTGCAGGGTGCCAGAGCTGATGTCAGCGGCCTATGGGCAAAGGGAGGGTAGGATGGAGTTGGTCGCCAGTCAAACAGAGACAAACATCTACACACACACATTCACATCTTGAGGCAATCTAGAGTGGTGACTGGTTCGCGAGTTAAATTTTAATCTATAGCAGCTTGTGGGGGGGGGGGGGGGGGGGGGGGGGGGGGTTGGTGTGAGAGTAGTCTGGCCTTGACTCGGTCTTCCAGAGAAGCTAATTAACTGGCAGCAGCTTCACCAGCTAGGTAATGTATTGCCATGTACTATGTTTTAGTGAGATGTTCTTTGTAAACATTCAGTACATTACTTGCCACACATTTTACAATTATTCTCCTCATTCTCTCTATTCAGTATATAAGATGATTTCAGCTAAAAATTTTAATCGCACAATATGTGCAGTTCCTTTGCAATAATTGCCTGAAAATAAAAGCGTGCCCCATGCATAACAGGAAGACTCTTCAGTGGAAAAATGCCTGCTTGCATCTTATAATTGAAAAAAAATATATATATATTTGAGAGAAAATTGAACAAATGAAATAACCACAAAGAATAAATGAATTAATAAAAAATATTCCATCCATACAATTACAAAGACAACGCGATGATGTCAAATAACATTCCAACACTGGCTATGGCTTAACATACTACTACTACTACTACTACTACTACTACTACTACTACTACTGCTACTACTACTACTGCTACTACTACTACTAATAATAATAATAAAGCAAATGAAACTAAAACTGGAAAAGCAAGTAGGAAGCAAAGGCAGGAAGAACAGTGGTGGCCAATTTGCTTTTGTAGCCAATTTAAAACAGCAGGTGAGGTAAAAACCAGCTGAGCCCTTTTTTTTACTGAGCTTAGCGGATATTTACTTCTCATCAATCAGATCTGATACACCAGCAGTGGTTTTCCACCTGCTGTCCCTATCTTAACACAAGAACTTTTACTGTCTTTGCTGTCAACTGTTTCCGGCTCGAAGGCCAGGCCGAGCACAGAGGAGGTCAGAGGTGAGAAATAAATACCCATCAACCCTCATTCCCTTTGTTCATTGGGAACTTCACAGTAATGCTGAGTCGTCACAGCTGGGGACCATGGTGGTTACTAGTTCAGAAGGTCAAAATTGCTTTAAGTTCACACTACATTCCTGCGCATTTGCTCTACAGCATTATTATAACTATAAAGCATATTGTTATAAGCATTATAGTTACAAACAAGTGTATTTCAACAAAGTGGTGACCAGGAGTGTCGTGATGTATGTCCATGAATATGAAGAAAAATTCATGCAAGTCATGTCATACCAGCTTCTGCGAGCTTTCCAAAACTCTACATTTCCCATTAGGAAACTCAGAGTTAGACAAAACTTAAATGCATACTTTTTTCCAGTGGAAATAACAACCTGTTCCCATTTCCTTGTGAATGCAGCATCAATTCCTATTGGACTTTACATTCCTCTAAAATGCCATGGTTACTTTTTTCCATACTTTTGAATATGGATAATTTCCCATTTGTTATATGTGTTTAACTTCATGCAGTAAAGCTCAGGCCAAGCACTGATGCTATGGTGAGTCTGTAATTATATGATTTACAGAATAGTAGATATTTTGCACATATAGATCGAGCAAATTTGGTCAGTGTACAATATAATTTTTATGCAAACATCTCAGTGACCTGCTTTTATCATGGTCAGGGTTTTTCTCGAGAGAGGAAATTGTTCAATTATTTTGCTGTTGTACTTTTAGTCAACCTTGGAAAATTCAGCTGCTAATTACCAGGCTTTCTGCACATTCAAGCTCTGTTCCTCAGCTATGGAACAGTGAAGGAGATTTTCTCTTTTCGCTTCCTTTTTTTTTTTAAACAGTATTTTGTATCCTGAAATCCTTTAAAAGTTGTTGTCCATTCAGAGATTGTTGCTTGATTTTCTAAGATGTAGCGATCAAAACTAGAGAAACCCTGATGGGAACAAAGTGGATTCAGTATGCTGTTGAATATTAGCCTTACTATAGCTTCACCTTGCCTCCTCCGCTCCACTTATTTAATGTTCCTCATCATGAATGGAGAAAATTAACAGTGAAACACAGACTAATGCTGAAATGACAGAAATCTGCTGAATTTCTCCTCCAGGATAATTCATATTAGCCTCAGCGCCCTCTATAGGCCCCATGTAATTGAATAATGGGCCGGGGGCTACTGGAGGTGTGTTGCTATGGTAACTCAAACGAACTTGGTAAAACAGTGGCAGTATCTGTATATTAGTATATTACTTTTCGAAACAAATTGCTTGATTGTCATTATATAACTGAATATTTTTTCTTGCTGAACTCATCGATGAAATAAGTGCTTAAAATGTATTTTCACTCATGGACGTTCACACCTACGATGATATCACATATTGTTTGCTTCACATCAGTTAGTAAATATTGGTTGAATGCGCACTGTATTCTCACATCATCGATGTCAATGATGTCAATGAAATGTTCATTTGCTTAGGGGTTCTAGATACTTTGAAGGACGAGCAAAGACTTGCTACAGTACGTCTTTCCTATCGATGCACCTGAAACATTTATTGTGGTCTTGCATTTCACTTTCCTCGCAGTACCTTGTTCCATGAATTTTTTACTAAAACATTAAGATGTAATTAATGTTTTAATTAAATGTGCCCTGTACTTAGTGCTTTTTGATCTGATTTTCTCAGCTAGTTTTCTTCCCATCCAACCATCCGTGGAAACACCTCTCCGAATCACACCCTGCTTATATATACCAGTCAGAGCCCTGGAGATGGATTGTTATTGACATGATCTGCAACATCTCTTTGTTCCCGAGGTGTGAGTCTGAAAAAAGTTTTCACTTGTATTTTACAGTACATCCACAGTTCTGTGGAGAGAACAGTGGGGGTCCTGGAGCTGTTGCAGCATGAATGTTTAGAGTGACTGCGGGGAATACCTGCATACATATCCACGTATCCACTGCTGCCTTGTTTCAATCACTTGTGCTCTGACAGGGTGAGACAGACACAGCCGATGGAGGGAACGGGGAGGCTGGAGCGACACATCAGCCAGCAGAGACGAAAGGATTGTTTACTTGATTCTGAGATGCTGTCATAAACAGTAAACCAACTGTGGTGTTTGTGAATGCACATACATTTATTTTTCCAGGGGATGCAGCTTATCAGTGAAGTGCATCAGCTGACCCAGCTGTCTTTGCGTACAGACAGTGTTGATTTTAAGGAGCTCTCACATTTCCATTGTGATGTCAGGCGAGGGAGTACAGAGGAGTTATTTATGGATAATAAGTGAACACAAAAAAACAAACTGGTCTACACTCCAAGTCATCTTGGCTTACATCGTGTCATTGTTCGATGAAAGACATTTTTAATTGGATCTCTCGAAGTCAGACAGTCATTCAGCCAGTGCCTATTGCCCTGGTCTTGTGGCACGGGTCCCCATTGTAAGCAGAAGCTTCTACCCTCATTAATATAAATGGCTTTTACCTGTTTTGTCTCTTTCATTTCTAGTTGAAGTTCTATTACTTGGCTCCGCAATGAAAGCCTTTCTTTTCATACTTAATCAGGTTCACATCAGTTGTTATATCCAGACTTTAAAAGGTTTGCAGTGTGGTGAATTTTAACGATGATGTTGGAGAACAAGTTGGTCACATTTTACCTTGTAATGCCTCGCACAATACTTAAAAGTGGATTCTCGCTAAAGCTCTCTTCTTACTTGGCAGCAAGTTTCCAAAATACCTCGAAATATTTGCAGGTTTTCAAAAATTTCCTTGCAAGAGTTCCATTTATACGATCTTTTTGTGAAATGGCCTGAAAGTCCCTGCGGATGTCTCTAACCTTTCTCAATTCAGTTTCTGTGAATTAGAAAGTGTGAGAAATGAGAAATGAGCCTCCAGAAAGTCAGTTTGGTCTTCCTCGAGTAGCTTCTGCACTTATTTTATGAGCCACATATTGCTTGAATTCTCAGAACAAAGCACTTTGCTGAAGTGGGTAGAGGACCATATATATGTGGTCAAGAAGTCTCTCAAAACCATTGCACAACATTCACTTATTCAGGGCAAGACAGATGCGACAAACAAGGTTTGTCAACAATTCACCACCAATCCAGTGTGATCCTAAGTGAAATATGTCTCCGATTTGTGTTTAGTCTCACATATTCATATTCACAACTAGTTGCTTGTTGTCATACGCACATGAAAAGCCAGGGTTTTGTGGCAGATAACCTCGCTGAGTCAAGGTCACTCTTTGCAGTCTAAAGTCACTGCTTAGGCTTTCTAAAGTTGAAATGAAATTAAATGAAATCCCAAATCGTCATCACAAAGGAAATTGACATTGTTGTCAACATGTTGGATATTTTCACTCTCCTCTAATGAAAAAAGGCACCGTATAAGATGGAGAACTTCAGTGAAGTGGCAGATGCCCCTGAGATCTGCAGTATTTTGTCCACTTTATTCTCCAATTGAGGAAGCATTTTGTTTCCAATTTCTCAGCATACAACAGCTCCCTATTTCATGCCTGAAAGACAGATGAAGTTGTCTGAGGAAGGTCCGTGCTTATATATATTGAGAAAGCAAAGAAAGTGCACTTTCCCAGCAAAGTTTATCTGATGGAGGGTTAAATGATTATCCATGGCTGCTCAAGCAATCAGAAAACATCCCCTATCACCTAAATGTCAGGTCGTATTGCTTCACGAATACACTGTATGAGGTAATTCCTAAAACCACTTGGGTATGGATGAAATGGAATTGAGCGGTGCAGAGGTGTTCAAGGGCATTTTGAGGCTCAGTCAAAGGGATGATCCAGGGGGCTCTACCTATGAGAAAATGCTGTTACTTTTCCAGAGAAAATGCATCTATACCAGTGCCGCACTGGACAGAGGCACAGTTGTCTCATGATTTTTCTCCTCCTCACCTGTCATCTTCAGTCTCCCATTGCAATTCTGGCTGTATGTGAAACACACAGTGTAACCTCCATAACAACACAGGAAGTCTTACTGTCTATATGCAATTTAATATGCAATATATCAATGGCATGATTTGCTTGAGGGTACGGGAGGATTTACACCTACTCTGCTTTAAGTGGAGAACGAAATTGAAGTCCCTTTCAAAGCAATCAAAGTTACTTCACAACCAAAATGAAAATCTAATGAATACATTTCTTAATCAAAATATCAATTCCCATGCACAAACAATGAAACTCTTCTGCTTTGTTGCGCCATGTTAAGTAGTCTGTTTTAGCTGAATGTTGAACCGCATGCTCGGCAATGGCCATTATTGTTAAAGGACTATTTCAAAGTCCACTTATTCCAGTTATACCCCACCTTCGCAGAAGCTCAGTTATTTTGTCTATAACATCATGATAATGGCATTGCTGAAGCTTCCAAGTATGATCAATACTATATCAGTGTTATATATTTGATATATAGCCTATGATATATGAGAGCACTGTATAACCTGCCCGCTCTAATGGGAACATCTATTTTAAGTGTAATGTTTTCTTTGTTGTTTTCTTTTTTCAGCACTCAAACATCTATCTATAATAAATAAATAAAAGCGATTTCACTCTGAAGTCCACAGATTCTTTATCTGTGGAGATGGCTTTGAGCTTCTTGGAAGTCACACTTTGCAAAGAAGACTCCAGAGTCATAAAATACATATGAGCTGAAGAAATTAGCTGAGGTGGTTCACACAAATAACATACACTAATAACGGGTCAACACTATGAGATATTATATGTTCTTGGGAGAATCACACTTGCAAAAGTAGTTGCAGCAAAAAGACACCAAAGCTTTGCTGAAGAACACTGTGACACTCCACAATACTCTAGGGGAAAACCTTCCACTGAATGTAACAGCCTCAAACAGGTGAGTAAATATTTTATCCCAAGCAAATCCAGTATTTATGCCAGGCCAGTCTCAGCTCAGACCTTTATTCAATGGAGATGCTGTAGGATGACCTTAAGAGACACAAAAAAGAACATGTCTAAACCGAGACTGTCCTATCAATCAAAAGGGTTGAAAGTTCATCTTTTACATTGTCACAGCTGCCAAAATGTGTTCAAACTATCACTAAAACAATACTCTATTACAATTTCTGGAGGCCATGTATATATTTAGAGTGGCCAATATAGACACAATAAACTGTTATATGTATGTTGTTAGCCTAAAAGAAGTTGACATGCATTTTCCTGCTCCTCAGTGTTTGAACTTTATTATTGAGTATTATTTTCTTAATATTTTTACTTCCAACATTTGAACAAAGTATTTGTGCTTTCAGCTGTCAGCAGTTATTGAAGCTGCTCAAATTGATGAATTTCACTGATGAGGCTACATCAGTATTTAATACTAATCAGATGATAAGACTTCTGGTGTCCTTTCAAGATGAACATGTGAATTGAAAATCTTGTTTGTGTTTATGTAAAGGTCAGGCAATTTTTGTGTTTTAAAACTTTTTTTAATGTAGAAAAAAGATTTTGATTGAAACAAATTGCTGATCATGATCTGTGTGATGGCTAATGATCAAGAAAGTGTATCCACTCTGACAAACAACAACAATAATTTAGTGATGCCTTAAAAAGATATTGGTGATTAGTTGGTATTTGATTTACAAGTTTAATTGGCATTTTACTAAAGTGTTGTTTTTTAATTGCTCATATGTTGGTAATCTTTCATTAGTAAATAGATAATGGAACCTTGAGTCATGTGAATACAAACTACAAAATGAATGAATTGCAGTGATTGTCTTTCTCAGATTTACAGGTTAATTCAAATTATTAGGCTGTGAAAATGTTAAACAATTCTTATCAAACATAAGCAATTTCATTTGCATTTGATAACCATTTTTTTACACAAACGTAGCTATGTATTAGAGGTGCAATATAGACCCTAGAATTACTTTATATGGTGATAAACTCCTCAAATCAAGTGCTGGAGTGTTGAGATCTTTTGACAGCTTCTTCAGCTCGAGCTTCCTGCACACTGGCCACTCACACCACAGAACTGTTGGGCACAGGGCACGCTGACTCAAACATGTATTGGGTATATGTGTGATTGACAGCCGACATGACAGATTTAACTCGCAGACGCATGCCAGCTCGCCTTCCTGGCCCAATAAACACTTTGACATTTCAGAACATGACAACAATCGCGATTCGGTGGGGCTCCCATCAACCTGGCTCCCGGCTCGTCCTGTCAGCAGTATTTAGATGCGGAGGGACTCAGTAAAGCAGCATTAAACTTTGCTCTATTACTGCAAATAACATTTTGAAGTTTCACGTTTGATATGTGAATGTAGTAAAACCAATAATTAGTGACCCAGGGTAGTTTGTTGGAGCCCACTTTAATGTTCACAGCAATTTTGTCCAATTTACCTTATTGCTTTTGCCCCCCAGCTCTGCCTTAAAAAGCTGTCTCCACAGACTGGATGGGATTTTTTAGCATTTAAGCAAAGAAGCAAGGCTTTTTTTTTTCTTTTTTTTTTTCAATATCCACCAGAATAATAACAATGAAGAAGATTAATTGGTTGGTGGGCGAGCTGCATAGAAATCATTTTGAAATTGCATGCAGGTGGCAGTGATATTATATCTGAATAAGAACCCAACCGCAGATCCTCATATTAATAATGCAAAAGGACCCAGAGGGCAGCCATCTATTTGCAAAGCCCCCACCCTCCCAAAAGCAGTTTCATACATGCACATTCACACAGGCAAATTCTGACTATAGATATATGTTGTGTCAGTTCTTTTAAGGCAATGTTGATAAAGCTTTCCAAGTCTTTTGCGTGGTTTTGTTTGCTCCTTTGTGATTTTTAAACAGAACTATTGTTGAATATTTACTGTTTTTCCCATTGTTTGAAGGATGACATTTTTTTAATCTCTTTAGCAATAGGTCAGCCTGAAGCCTCCTGTATTTTGCCGGAAATCTTATACTTGTGTTTTGTACTGTTTTTAAACGGTTGTTTGTAAGGCTTGGATTTCAATTACAATTTCTGACTCATAATGTGTTTGAAGTTAAAGGATGTGGTTTGTTGCATGATAGGTGAACTTTCATTCACTAAGTAGTGGAAAGTGTACTGAAAATCAAGCTTGTGCATTTTTTTTTTTGGTGCATTTTGTTGAGTAATACATTTTTCTCAAACCTAAAACCCCTACAAACGGCATTATTTAGCAGGGGCGATTGACCATGGTTGAAAACCAGAGTGTGTTCACAGTGGGTGAAATATGATATCCAGTGATGTTTCTGTTTCGTCTTTGAACTTTATGAATTAAAAATCATGGAGAATGACATGGAAATGCAGCTGAAGCTCATGTTTTTAAAAAGCGACTGAGAATGGAAAAGCAGTTATTCTCCTGCCATTTCTGTAAAAGAAACTGAAGTTTTAAATGTTCTCTCAACTTTAGAATAAAAAAAGAACATTGTACTATGCTGTTTAGCATTTTTCATACATCGTCTTGCTGTATCTCATTACCCATTGTCACATTATAGGTCTCATTTTGGAGCCTGTTGCTCTGAGTGTGGGCTGCTGAGGTGGATTGACAGGAATCCAGTTGAATTTTATGTTCACGCTGTTTAAAGCATGCACACTTGAATTAATTACCTGGATGGGAGCTGTGGTTAACCAAGACAATGAATTCCCACACAGCTTAAAATCTTACAGCCATTTCAAAACAATTATGCTAAATATCAGTGCAATTTCTATTCATGTGCTGCAGCCTTTCAAGCTTTGCTTAGGTAGGTGCATTTCAAGCTACATGTTATGATTATGGAAAATATAGTCATGCTCCCTTAAGGTTGGTTTTCTCTGTACTTTTACATACACACTTTCAGTTCTCCTATAAAGCTAAATATCATTATTATCAATATTAACATTGTTGTTATTATTGAGAGCTGGTGAATTTTCCTTTTTATGGCCATTTACACAATAATGAAAAGAATAATGCATCCCCATACAGTAGCCTGCAGGTCTTTCCCATTATTCCAAGCAGGCTATTGTCTCCTGTTGTATACACACCAGTTACTCTGATGGCTGGAGATCTGCGATACTTTAGCTTTATGGGCAAGAGGGTTTTCAGACTCCCCAAGGGAGT